>NW_008359442.1:2915711-2934247 GCF_000622305.1 Nannospalax galili | reverse complement strand
TTATGATATTATGTTGGCCCCTTTAATCTTTGGTTATACTTCCCTTTTGGGTGTTTAAGGACATACAATTGGACCAGATAAACTGATTTGTTTTTACTCTTGAGGTCGTTAGAGGATTTGTTCCTCAGGGGTCCCATGGGGTTGGGAGGAGCCCCTGGCTCCTTTAAAAGACAGGATCCTTTTATTTTTATACCTCCAAGATAAATACCTCACCATAAAAAGAGATGTTATCTTGGGGTAAAAGAATGGACCCAAAATAAACAGAAGCATTTGGATTAAATGACATTATAGATCAAAGGACTTAATAGACATCTATAGATACTGCAACATACACATTCTTCTCAGCAGCTCATGGAAAGTTCTGTAACAGGTAATAAAACACGATACAAAGCAAGTCTTAATAAATATAGGAAATTAAAATAATTTTATGTTGTATATGGCCTCAGTGGAATAAAACTAGAAATCAACAAGAGAAGCTACCGAACATACACAAATTCATGGAGATTAAACAACACTATTGAATGATAAATGAGTCACTGAAAAAAAAATCAAGAAAGAAATAAAAAGAATTCTAGAGTCAAAAGAAAAGGAAAACACAACATATCAAAACCTATCATATACAATTAGAGAAATCCTGAGAAGGAAATTTATAGCTACAAATGCCTACATTTAAAAAAAAAACTAGAGAGATCACAAATAAATAACAATGCACTTTAAGGTCTTGGGAAAAACAATAAAAAGCCAAACCCAAAATCAGTAGAGGGAAATAAGTAATTCAGACCAGGGCAGAAATTAAGGAAACAGAAACCATAAGAAGAACCAATAATCTACCTTCTGGACATTACATGTTTATTGCATTCATGAACTCACTATAGCCATGGTTACCTGCACAAAACCGAAACAAGGTCAGGCCAACAAGATCAGTCAGTATTCCAGCAGGCAGCACTAACTGAACCCTGTGGGTTACAAAAAAAGGAGAGGGCATAGGGTGGGAAGAAGACATGTTGGGAGGTATTTGGGTGGGAAAAGGGGGGGGAAGTTGGGGTGGACATGATCAAGATACATTGTACACATGTATGAAATTATTCAAACAAATAAAAGATAGAAAAGAATCAAAGAGTTAGTTCTGTGAAAAGATAAACAAACTGGAAAAACCCTTAGCCAAGCTAACAAAAGAAAGAGACCTAATTTAATAAAATTGGAGGCAAAAGGGAGATGTTACAACAGATATCAATGAAATTCCTAGAAAATCATTAGGACACATCTTAAAAACTTATATTCCACTAAGTTGTACAACCTAAAAGAAACAGATGAATTTCTAGATGCATATGATCTACAAAAGTTAAACCAAGAAGAACTTAAACAGTCTATAACAAGCAATAAGATTGAAGCAGGAAAAAAAACAACAAAAAACAATCTACCAACTAAAATAAGTGCAAATTCAGGCACATTCACTGATGAATTCTACCAGATCTTCAAAGAAAAATGAACACCAATGCGTCTCAAACCATTACATAAATGGAAAAGGAAGGAATAGTACCATTATTTTTTTTTTAATGAAGCCAACATTACCCTAGCAAAACCAGATACAAGTAATGGGAAAAAAAGAAGGAAAATTACTGACCAATTTCCCTGATGAGCATAGATGTAAACATTCTCAGTAAAATACTTGTAAATAGGATTCAAGAATGCATCAAAAAGATCATTCACCATGATCAAGTTCGCTTAATTTGGAGATGTTGGAGTGGTTCAACATATAAAAATTAGTAAATTGAATACATCACATAAAGGGACTCAAAGACAGAAATATGCAATCATTTTAACAGATGAAGACAAAAATTTTGACAAAATCCAACAACCTTTTCTGATAAAAGCTCTGAAAGAGACTGGAAAGAGAAGGAACGTATCTTAACACAATAAAGCCATATGTGACTCACTTATAGCCAGTATTATAACAAATAGCAAAAATCTCAAAGTATTTTCATTAAAAACAGGAAAAAGACAAGGATTTTAGTTATTCAGTATAATGCATGAAGTCTTAGCTACGGCAGGAAGATGAGAATGAAATTGAGGGGCACAAATAGAAGAGGAAGAAGTCAAAGTATCTTTTTTGTTCTTTGCAGTGGATATTCTTCTATACAGAAGACACCCTAAAGACACCACAAGAAAGCTCTTATAACTAATAAATATGTTCACCAAGGTGACAGGATGCAAAATTAACATACAAAAGTCATTACTCTCCCAATATACTAACAATAAACATACTGAAAAAAGTCAGAGAATTCCATTTACAACTGCCACAGACAAAAACTCTCAGGGCCTGGGAAGATGACTCAGTTGGAGCATGGTTGCCACGTACATATGAGTACTTGAGTCTGGCTCCCGAGCACCCATATAAAAGCCAGAGCCATTGCATATATCTATAACCCCAATGCTGAGGAGGATTGGGGGAGCAGAGACGAGTGGCTCTTTGGAGTTACTGGCCAGTCAGCCTAGCGAATCAATGATCTCCAGAGCAGTGAGAGACCCTGTCTCAAAAAATGAGGAGAGCGTGCCTGTTCCAGCCTCCCTCTCGCATGGGGGCTGGGAACTCAGGGGACCACCTGAGAGCACCTGGATCCTGCCACCACATAGTGGTAAGCTTCCCCAAATCTAGCAACACCCAACCCCCTAACTGGGACTACATGAGACCCCTCCTAGACCTCTGCCCTTTGGTAGGATAAACCTGAGATCACAGCAGACTGCCAGAGTGCTTGTTCTGGCCTCCCTCTGGCATAGGGGCTGAGAACTCAGTGAACTGCCTGAGAGTCCCGAAATCTGCCCCCCCCCCCGCCTTGGAGAACTTCCCAAATTTTGCCCTGAGCTCCCGCTAGAAGGGGTCCAAACTTTAGAAGGAAGCCTGAGTATACCTGATTGGAACCTGGCTTGGGCTTCTGTGGGAGCTCCTGAGTAGCTGATCTGAAGCCATCAGTTCCCTCCAAAATGAAGCCTGAAAGAACCTGAAACCTGGGCCAACCAATTTTATATAAACAATAAGAAAAGGACCAAGGCATACCAATAATACAAACAGAAGCAAACTTCAACTTAATTCTCATATCAGAATCACAACAAAAGAAATTCACATGCCAAAATCACAACAGAAGAATAATAAAATGGAAAGCCAAAACACTATGTCCCCACCAAACTCCACCAGTCCTGTAGAAGAGTTCTACAAGAAGAACCCCCCTAGAGATAATCCAGGATACAGAATTTTTAAAAAAAAAAAAGCATAAACATGATCAAGGAATTCAACAAATTTAAAGAACACATAAACAAATCAAAGAACTAAAAGAAGATAGGGATAAACTTCTGAATGAATTCACAAAAGAGATAGAAACATTGAAGAAAAGTCAGGCAGAAATGAAGAAGGAAGTGAAAAACTCAATAAGCCAACTTGAAACACCAGGATAAAGCCTCAATACTAGAATGAATGAAATGGAAACAATATCAACACTGGAGGATAAAGTTGAAGAATTGGGCCACTCAAGCAAAGATTATGACATATTTTTAAAAACACAGGAATGAAATATGCAAGAAATGTGGGATAAAGACCATGAAAAGACCAAATCTATGTATCATAGGCATAGAGGAAGAAGGATTTCAGGTTAATGGTATTGACCAGATCTTAAACAGGATTGTAGAAGAGAATTTTCCAAAATTAAGGAAAGACATCCCCATACAAATAAAGAAGCACAAAGAACACCAAATAGACAGGACCAGAAAAGAAACTCTCCATGGCATATCATAGTAAAAACACTAAATGTACAGAAAAAGAGAGAATACTGAAAGCAGCAAAAGAAAAGTCACATATAGAGGCGAGCCCAAAAGAATTACAGCTGACTTATCAATGCAAACTATGAAAGCCAGAAGAGCCTGGATCAAGGTATTTCCAGTTCTAGGTGATAATAGATTCCAGCCCAGAATACCCAGAGAAAATGTCTATTACAATTAAAGGGTAAAGAAAAATCTTCCATGACATGAATGGCCTAAAGGAATACATGTCCATGAAACCATCCCTTCAAAGAATACTTGAAGAAATACAAAGAATGGAGAAAGAAATAACCCCAGGGGCATTAAAAGAAAATAAATAAAGATATAACTGAGGAAACACAAAATTAGACAAAGAATGCAAACAGCAATCAAAATTATGGCAACCAATACAAATCTTTCAATAATAACTTTAAATATCAATGAACTGAACTCCCCTGTCAAAAGACACAGGCAAAGTGAATGTGTTCTCTTAAGAAACAAAATCCATCTCTTTGCTGTCTACAAGAAACCCATCTCACCTTCAAGTAAAGACAATATTTTAAGGTAAAAGGATGGAAAAGAATATTCCAAGCAATTGGCACTAAGAAACAAGCAGGGATTGCAATTCTAATATCTGATAAAATAGATGTCAAAGTAAAACTAATAAGAAGAGAAAAGGAGGGTCACTTCATTCTGATCAAAAGAACATTAACTAAGAAGATGTTACAATCCTGAATATATATGCACCAAATTCTGGTGCACTCAAATTCATAAAAACAACACTACAGGACTTTAAGACACAGATTAACCCCAACTCAGTAATAGTAGGGGACTTCAATACCCCCACTGTCTCCATCAGACAGGTCAACTGGACAAAGAATAAACAGAGAGACGTCTGAATTAAATGATACCATACATCAAATGGACCTAACAGACATCTTTCTAATATTTCACCCAAGCACAAAGAATATACTTTCTACACAGCATCCGATGGAACTTTTTCAAAAATTGACCACATACTGGGCCACAAAACAAACCTCAACAAATACAAAAATATTGAAATAATTCCATGCATTCTATTGGAGCACAATGCAATAAAGCTCAAAATCAACACTGAAAGGAGCCCTAGTCACTACACAAACTCATGACACTTAAACAACACACTCCTAAACAATGTGTGGGTCAAAGGAAAAATTAAGAAAGAAATAAAAGAATTCCTGGAATTCAACAAAAAGGACAACACAACAAAACCTCTGGGACACTTTAAAAGCAGTCCTATGAAGAAAGTTTATAGCTCTAAGTGCCTACATGAAGAAATTAGAAAGAGCCCAAATAAATGACCTACCACTGCAACTCTTGCTGGAAAGGCAAGAACAAATGAAACCCAAACCCAGCAGAAGAGAAGAAATAACAAAAATCAAAGCAGAAATCAATGAAATAGAAACAAATAAAACAATACAAGGAATCAATGAATCTAAGAGCCGGTTCTTTGAAAAGCTGAAAAAGATGGACAGACCCTTAGTCCAGTTAATCAAAATAAAGAAAGAGCAAACCCAAATCAACAAAATCAGAGATGAAAGGGGGAAACATCACAATAGACACCAAAAAGATCCAGCAGAAAACTCCTAGAATTGAGTATAGTGGCAGTTTATAAAATCAATCTGCAAAAATCGGTAGCCTTTCTATATACCAGTAACCAAAGACTCCAAAGATCTCTACAATGAAAATTTTAAATCATTAAAGAAAGAGATTGAGGAAGACACCAGGAGATGGATTGGAAGAATTAATATTGTGAAAACACCATCCTACCAAAAACAATATATAGATTCAGTGCAATCCCAATCAAAATCCCCATAACATACTTCACAGAATTAGACAAAAATATCCATAAATTTGTATGGAAGCTCAAAAGACCCCAGATAACCAAAGCAACCCAGAGCACAAAAAAACAACACTGGGGGAATTACTATACCAGATCTCAAAGTATACTACAGAGCTACAGTCATAAAAGCATTGTGATATTGGCACAAAAATTGACAATCCATCAATTTGGGTTTGAAAACCCAAACCTGAGTACATGCAATTTCAGCCACCTGATATTTGACAAAGGTGCCAAGAACACACAATGGAAGAAAGACAGCATCTTCAACAAATGGTGTTGGCAAAACTGGATCTCCACCTGTAGAAGAATGAAACTAGATCCTTATCTTTCACCTTGCATACATGTCAACTCCAAATGGATCAAAGACCTTAGTGTAAAACTGGAAACCCTGAAACTATTAGAAGAAAATATTGGCAGTAACTTACAAGATATAGGTGTAGGAAACAATTTTCTAAATTAGACAGAAGTTGCTCAGGAATTAAGGTCAGCAATCAACAAGTGGGACCCCATTAAACTAAAAAGCTTCTGTAAATCAAAAGAAACAATCAAAAAGTGAAGAGAAAACCCAGAGTGGCAAAAAAATCTTCACCAGTGACACATCTGACAGAGGTTTAACATCCAGAACATATAAAGAACTCAAAAAACAAAGAATCGAGAAACCCAATGACCCAATTAAAAGATGGGCTAAAGATCTAAACAGAGAGTTCTCACAGGAAGAAATAAAGATGGCTAAGAAACATCTTTAAAAGTGTTCAAAATCATGAGTAATTAGGGAAATGCCAATTAAAATCACCCTAAGGTTTCACCTTACCCCAACCAGACTGTCTAGGATCAAGAGAACAAATGATACCAAATTCTGGCAGGCACTTGAAGAAAGGGAAACGCTCATTCACTGTTGGTGGGATTGCAAACTCGTGCAACCTCTGTGGAAAACAGTGTGGAGAATTCTTAATTGGCTAGGCAGTTAGGGTAAAAAGACCCCAAAGAAATGTAGCCAGTTTCTGGGTTAAAAGTCAAAATGTCCCTGTGCCTGTTAGCAACACTCTCTGTTCCAAAGACAAAAAATGTCAAAACATCAAAAGTATTTGGGAGCTTATATCTAACCCTTAAAATATTTTAGGCTTACCTCTTCAGAGGGGGGAATGTTGGAGGGGAGGGAGTGGGCATGGATTTGATCAAAACACCTTATATACATGTATGAAATTCTCAATAAAGTTTCTGTAAAACTTAAAAATAAATTTTAAAAAATTAAACTAAAAATGAACCTACCATATGACCTGGTTATACCACTCCTTGGCATATACCCAAAGGACTCATCCTATTGAAGAGACACTTGTACATCCATGTTTGTTGCTGCTCTTTTCACAATAGCTAAAAGATGGAAGCAACCTAAGTGCTCCTCAACTGACAAGTGGTTAACAAAAATGTGGTATATTTATACAAAGGAGTTCTATTTGGCAGTAAAGAAAGATGAAATAATCAAATTTGCAGGTAAATGGATGGATCTAGAGACTGTTACACTAAGTGAAGAAACAGACTCAGAAAAACAAAAGACGTATGTTCTTCCTCATATGTGGATCTTAGCACCAAATCCTTTTATATTCCATGTTCTTTTAATAAGATGATGCTGTACAGGAGTCTCATCTGTGTGAAATAACTACCATCATCACAACTTCAGCTGTACCTAATCACTAAACATCATCACAATTGGGCTCCTTGACGGTTGTGCCCCTTCATTAAAGGAGGGGCAAGCAGGTTCAGTGACCCTCATCTGAGTATACAGCCACTCTTCCCAGCCAACTGTATGTAATTTGGCCCTAATCACACATGGTCTCCTGGATTTGGGGAGGACCAAAGTATATGATCTGGGGAAGGCTAGGAAGAAAAGGCTCGATCCATGCCGGGTAAAGGCTTTCCAGTGTGCATACCCCCAGGTCACTCATACACCTCAGCAATCCCTCAGTTCTCTCGGTAAGTAAGCTCAGTAAACTCATTGGTTCCCCAGGAAAACCTTAATCAAACATTGGCTTGACACTAGAACCTTAAAAGGGGATAAGCATTGCTTAGTATCCCCAGGAAAAGAATTCCCACAACAGATGGAAATTTTATTTGTTAATGTTATTATGTCTTATAATTATTTTTTTTAAAAAGAAAATGAGAATGTAAAAGATGTTAAAAGGATATGGGGATGGAGATATTTTCCAAAATAGAAAAAAATGAGAAAGCCTAAGCAAGTGATGAAGGTCTGTGTAGGTCTGCTGTGATAGATGATGGATGAGACAAAAATAATACACACATAATCTTAAATTTTCTAAGGTCATAGTTTAGTCAACTAGTTTAAGGAACAAAATATATGTCCAGTCAAGGTTTATCTGAGAACGTTTGGTTTTTGCCAAAGCTTTATCTACATGGCACATGGTAATTAAAAGTACCAGACTGGTGGAACTTCTTGGATGTTTAACAGCCATACTTTGAGGCCTATACTAATCTTGTCAGAGGGACTTAAAGGACAGTTATTGCTCCTTGCCCTCCAAGGTCAACTAAGTTCCAGGGGACTATGGAGCATCTCTCAAAATGTCCTGTAACTGTGGTGACTCACCTGTCATCCTGTTCAGGGAGGCCATGGAGACCCCAACAAATGGACTTGAACCAGTGTCCCGTTTACAAAGAGGAAGGTCAACTCAGAGGAAACGCCTCATCCATACTTCCAAGTGAAGCCAGCCATGGTCGAGCAGGACCTTTGACTTATCTTCACATAAATGGAACTGGTAAAAGAAAGGAGCCAGGGGCTCTTCCCAAGCCCATGTGACCCCCTAAGGAACAAATTCTCTGACAATTATTTCTCATTGATGATTTTGTTTCTAAGCAGAAAGTGCTGCTCAGATACAAAACTTCAAATCTTGGTCTGCAATACTGTAGTGCTCACCTGTAGCTAAGGGAGACAACCCACTATTGTTCTAAAATTATGGCTAAATGTGTTGTCTCTCCTTACCTAGAAGCCTCTGAGAGGAAACTGACACTGATTCTAGCCACTCATTATTTCTCATTGATGATTTTGTTTCTAAGCAGAAAGTGCTGCTCAGATACAAAACTTCAAATCTTGGTCTGCAATACTGTAGTGCTCACCTGTAGCTAAGGGAGACAACCCACTATTGTTCTAAAATTATGGCTAAATGTGTTGTCTCTCCTTACCTAGAAGCCTCTGAGAGGAAACTGACACTGATTCTAGCCACTCCAATAGCTACAAAGTGCCTGAAAACAAATCCTGAGTCCATCCCTCTCAAGTCCAGCCTTGGCAGACAAAAGAAAAATGAGGAGAATCCCAATAGAGGGATGCTTTTGGAAGCTCTCGTCAAGAAATCCCAGCAGACTCTGATAACATTTGAAATTTGCCCTGTTCTGACTTTTTTCTGGTTCCCTGTCTAAAACTTGTAATGCTAACTACTCTTGCCATTACTTCTCCTTCACATGCCCTATTCATCAGTCGAGGACTTTCTTTTCTCCCTACAGATAAGAGTTATGCAATTTGGGAGGCTTTTAGATAGACCCATTGAAGGGGTACCCCAATTGCCTCACCCTGTGTCCCTGTTCAGCATGGAAGAAGCCAGAGTGGTCTGTGTCCTGATTCCCTATCAGCAATTTGGGTAACCTCTTCAGAGGATGGTGTGATAAGACTAGGAGGTAGGAATTGGCTAGGCAGGGTAAAAAAGATCTCAAAGAAAAGTAGCCAGTTTCTTGGCTAAGAGTCAAATTGTCCTTCGGCCTTGTAGCAACATACTCTGTTCCAAAGGCCAAAAATGTCAAAAGTATTTGGGAGCTTTTATCTAATCCCTAAAAGGTTTTAAGGTTACCTCTTTGGGGGGGGTAATGTTAGAGTAGCAAAATAGCAAAAATCCCTGAAAAAGAGAGAGAGAGATAGAGAGAGAGAGAGAGAAAAGAAAGAAAGAAAGAAAGAAAGAAAGAAAGAAAGAAAGAAAGAAAGAAAGAAAGAAAGAAAGAAAGAAAGAAAAAGAAAGAAAGAAAAAGAAAGAACATGAAGTTGTCAGAAAAATGTGATGAGCATTATGGGAGATGCTGGAGGGACGGAGTGGGCATGGATTTGATTGAAACTCCTTATATGCATGTCTGAAATTCTCAATAAACTTTTTTTTTTAAAGTTAAAAAAAATAAGATGGAGAGCAATCAAGAAAAAACCCAACATCATCCTCTGACCTCTACATGCACTTGCACACACATGCACACACACAAACATACATGCAAGCACATGTACATACAACACACACAAATACATTTATATAGAAAACTTGGAACAAATACAACCAAGGAAGTAAAAGCCCTATACAATGAAAACTTTAAAATACTGAAGAAAGGTCAGCAGATGTCTTTGTTCCCAAGCCTGTTAACCTGAGTTCAATCTTCGGAATCTACAAAGTGGACACATGGTAGGAGAGGACCAACCCCTGCAAGTTGTCCTGTGACCTCCACATGTGCACTATGTAAAGGCCCTCTAAGCTCATGGAATTGGAAGAATTAACATAATGAGATGGTGATCCTTCTAAAAGCAATCTACAGAGTCAATGCAGTCCTTATCAGAAGTCCACAGTCATTATCCTCAGATAGCCAAAGCAATCCTGAGAAAAAAGAACAATCCTGGAGGCATCACCATGCCAATTTCAGTTTATACTACAGAGCCATGGTAGCAAAACCAGCAGGGCATTGGCACAAAACAAACATGTAGATCACCAGAACAGGCTGGAAGACCCAGATTAAGAATGCACGCAGCTACAGCCACCTGATCTTTGACAATGATGTGAAAAAATATGTGTCATTTGCAGGAAAAGATGCAAGTAGAGGTAATTAAGTGAATTAGCTAGTCTCAGAAAGACAAGTATGTTTTCTCACATTTGTGTTTCTTGATTTTATGACATAAAAACATGTACATACATGACATGAACAGAGCAATGTGATTGTCTAAGGAAACGGGACTAGCAGGAGGGGGAAGGATCAGAAAGGGGAGGGTTAGGGCTGCGGGCTACAGAATATACTCACCATATAATATATACTTGGATGAATTATGTCCCATGTAACAGGATACCATGTACAAGGATTATATGCAAAGAAAAATTTTAAAAACATATTATCAAATAATTACAATATTAGAAGAAACATTTCACCTATTAGATGAGCCAAAATTTAGGAGTGTTCAAAGTCAGACTTTGTGACACAGGTCTATAATCCCAGCACTCAAGCAGCTAAAACAGAGGACCACAAATTTGAGCCAGCCTTGGCTACACAATCCCAGGTTATCCTAGGCTATATGGCAATACCCTGTCTCAATTAAATAGATTATTCATACACAGTGTCGGTAAGGGTGAGGGGGGAATAATTTACTATAGTCTAGAGTATAAATACGAACAGCCTTTTAGAAGGGCAAGTTTAAGTAACAAGTATTCAATAACATATTTATAAGGACACTCACTTGCTTTTTATTTAAATTGTAAATAATTGAAGAAAATGTCAGGGTTGATCAGCAGGAATCTCAAAATACATTATGGTACATCTGAAAATTGCATATTCAGAACATTGGCTAGAGCTTCTTTTCACTATAGTTTAAACTTTTTAGAGAGAATTTTATAAAGATTTATTTATTTTCTTTAATCCCAGCACTTAGAATGCAGAGGCAGGCAGATCTCTGTGACTTTGAGGTCAGCCTGGTCTACATAGCAAGTTCCAGGCCAGTTGGGACTATAGAGAGACCCAGTCTCAAAAAGACCAAAAAAAAAAAAAAAAAAAAAAAAAAAAAAAAAGGTTTATTTGGTTTATTTATTTATTTTCATTTATGTGTTTGAGTGCTAGCCTGCCTGCATGTATGTATGTGGACCATGTATGTGCCTTTGTTTAAATGTTTTACAGTGATATGAATTAATTTAAAATCTTTTAATGTTAATGAAAATAGTTAAGAAAAAAAACAATACCCAAAGAAAGTCTAACTATATTCTTGTCATCAACCCACCAAGTTTTATATTTAGCAGACATGATGTCATGGTGCTCACCTGTAATCCCAGCTACTGGAGAGGGCAGGGCAGGCAGCTCAGCTCACAAGTTTAAGGCCAGTCTAGCACCATAGTGAGGCCTTATCTTAAAAAAATTAGAAGTCACATTTAGCTTAAGATCTCAAGTTCACTCATGTTCACATAGGGGAGAGACTAATACTAGTTTTCTATTAAATAGTTATTTAACTGATTCCTAATGGTTTTATTGTTACACCCATAGATTAATTCATCTCTCAATTCTTACCAGAGAAGTTTCTTATGCAGTGGATGGTAATTAACACAGAAAACCACAACTGGCCAATGTTCAGAGAACAAGAAGCTGCAGAATGATTATCCATGAATAGGGTTACCTCTATCCAACTTCTGCCTCCCAAGGCTCAGGGGTTACTCAAGAAGAGGGAGTAGAAAGATTGTAAGAGTCAAAGGTGGTGGATGATCATGGGAAACAGTTTTACAGACAGCTAGTCAATTACTCATATGAACTCACAGCAATGGTGACAGCATGCACAAGTCCCACGTAAGCTCAAAACAGACAAAATCCAAACACAGACATGGGGAAGTGAGTAAGGAACCCCAACTCAACCTAAGGAAATTTTGGCCACTGATGGCTGCTAGAGACAGTCACTTACAAGACTAGGACTTTCGGTAGATAAAACCAGACTCCAGTGGATGGACCCCCACTGAAGGACATTTGGGGACACAAATTAGACTCTGTAGGCCTTCATATATATATAAAAGAGTACATTAAATTGGGTGGGAGGCAGTAAGGGGCAGTGTGGATAGGGAAGGGGATCTAAATACCATCAAATTATATTGTATAAAAATCTCAAAAATTCAACAAAAAAAATCTCAAAAATTCAATAAGAATTTTTTAAAAAAATATCAAGTTCATCTTATGGTCTCTTTTGCCACCAATTCATATCTGACCCTCTTCTCAGTTGCTGTGTCTGACATTTCCAGATACCTATTCCCATAGATAAATCCGACTTGTGGTGGTCGCCCAAAATGAAACAGTGTACACTCGTTGAGCTATGAGTTCACAGTGCTCAGACCCAGGAGTAACACAGAGTGGAAGGAAGCCAGGCCACTTGCCCTCTGCCACCTGCTGTGACTGTGTTTACATATCTCCCCGATCAGGGTCCCCACTGCTTGACTGTTTTCAGTGAGACCCTGGAAGCTGGAATATTCTAGAAAAAGCAATCCCCATATTTCAGAGCTTCCATCAGCCTGAGCACTGTAAATTCAGATTGGTTTTTCCTTGAGGGCAAAGGCACTACTCCCAGGACCACTGTGAAGTTCTGGCAAGAATCTGGTGAATGGCCCAGCATCCTGTCTTTACTAAGCCCCAGTGCAACACCTTCAGTTTTCCAGACTCCCATGTTCCCAGGCTCTAGTGAGAGGATGGCAATCTTGAGTTTACAGAAGGAGATAATTCATCAGACCTTTTGGTCTGTTTATTTCCTTATAAAAGGGATTCATGACACCACCCATCTGTCTGTGGTATGCTGGTAAACGTTTTAACATCCAGCTCCGGTGAGGAACATCAGCCTGGTATATAATGCTTGCCAACCCCCACAGTATAGCTACAATCTCCTGGCTGTTTTCGTATTACCAAAAAGCATCATTCACTATCAGTTTGGAAAGGATGCACATGTGTATAATACCATTATAAAGTATTTCTACCTCAAGAGCAGAGCTAATGAAGGATAGCCAAATAATTAGGCAGTAATGGGTTAGGATACTTATGATTTGTTTTTAATATAATTTAATCATAAATTTATATAATTCAATTTCTAATAATAGCTTGATATTAAGAGCAGACTCACAAAATCCCTGAAAATTTAATAATTGGCTCTTGTAAGCCAATACAACCTGGTTCCAGCACACTTCTGAGGCTGTTACATTGTAAGATATAATAGATACTAGCTTTCCAAGGAAAACCAGTCACCACCTCCTTAGCGGAACTCCAGTTCTCCCTGTGCTTGGGACAGTGCATATGCATGCGTGTGGCAGCTGCAGAGCCTACACTCGCACCTCCTTGGGCTTCGAGTCAAAGCTACAGAATGTGCAGTTTATGAGGAAAGTGTGGACATTGGCATTGGATAGACAATGACTGCACCCCTTTACAATGGCTGTACATCAGTGTGTGATTGGCCTTTAATAATTTAGCCTTTCATCTACTAATTTGTTTTTTAAATATTTATTTTCTCATTTATTGAGACAAAATCTTACTCTGTAGCCTAGGCTGGTCTCAGACTCTCAGAACTTCTTCCTCAGTCTCCTAAGTGTTGGGATTATAGGCATGAGCCACCATACCTGGTTTAACCCCTAGTTAAAATAATAGTTGTTACCTACTGGATCATTGCAAAATGGGAAAAAGATTTAAAAAGTAGCAAATAAACTTAGAGGCTTAAGGGTTGACACATTTGTAACACATGACACAGACAGGAGCTTAAAATTTGTAGGCACTTTCTCTCTTTGTTATCCTATAGATCCCCAGTTAGCTGACAGAACCTATTTAGAGAGCTCTATAGAGCTGGACGTATCAGGCTTTCCCTTTTTACCTGCCCTGGGAATCAGGCTCGGATAAACACAATTATTTTGGTGTCTTGTGATAGTCTATAGTTTAACCCTCCTCATTTGAATTTCCATGGTGGGGCAGAAGTGTAAGCAGAGAGAATTGTCCTGGGTTAGTGGAGAAAGCATCACTCAGTGTTACCAAGGGCAGATAACCAATGCTAGTCATTCTAGGGAAAAATCTCAGCCCCATATAGTTTTTCGCTAAAGCTATTTCAAAGGAGGGTAAAATAACATTTAAAAAAAGATTTATTATTATTATCATTTGTGTGTGTGCACATGTGAATGTGGGTGCCTTCAGAGTCCATTAGAAGACACCCAGTCCTCTGAGATGCCTGATGTGGGTGCTGGGAAGCTAACCTCAGACCTCTGCAAGAGGAACAAATGCTGGTAACTAACTGCTAAGGTGTCTCTACAGCCCTAAAACAGCACTTTTTTGTGTGTTTTTAAAATTATTTTTATTTTCTTTATGCATATGAGCATTTTGCCTGCATGTATGTAAGTGTACCAATGTTGTGCAGTGCCTGTGGAGGTCAGAAGAGGGTGTCGGATCTCCTGGAACTGGAGTTACGGTTGTTAGCTGCCATACGGGTGGTGGAAGTTGAACCCAGGTTCTCTGCAAGAGCAGTCAGTGTTCTTAACTGATGAGACATCTCTCCAGCCCCTACAACAGCATTTTTAAACAGGAAAACTATTGCAGCAATTTCATAACGGATGAAATCACATGCCTTTTACATAATAATTAAAGGTTTGTGGGGGGTGTTTTGTTTTTTTTTAAGAACATGAAAAATTTTGTTCTAAAACACATTTGTGAAAATACACAGGTAAAATTACAAAGAAAATTGTCTAGAAAGAAGGAACGCAGGAATCCCCCCAGCCCACTTTCCTAGGAAAACAGAGCATGTTACAGTTAACAAAGTGCAGAGATTCCAGGTTGAACAACTGAAGGATATATAACAACTTACAAAACAAATTTCTAGAAGAAACTATCCAATGAAAGGAGAAAACTAGAATGCCTTCCTTCTGCCCTGCATATTCAAGTCAAACTCCCTTCTCAGGCTCAGCCAACTTCTTAAAGACTCCAGCAAGCCTCCTGGACCCACATTTCTGAACCCCCACGCCACAGAGTGTATCTCCATGTAAGTTTGCACCTCCATCACATTCTGTACTGCTGACTGCTGTAGAGATTCAGTGTCCTAATCCAACCTCTTCTTGTTTTGAGGACAAAAAACATCCTAACCACACCATTCATGAATAAATAATGAAACCAGCAAAGTCACAGTGAGCAAATAAACTACAGATATGGGAAAAACGCAGCTTTTGGGGTCTCCATTTCTTCACCTGGTCATATACAAGGAAATTAACTGATTCAACTAATAAAAGGCTCCTGCTGTTAGTGTGGGCCGTTGTGACTAACATCACTGAAAAATGTCCTGGCTGCTCCCAAGCATGGCTCCTCATCCATGTGAATAATGAGAGCCAGCAAAAGGTGGCGGGTGCTTGTTTCAGATTTTATCCCGACTTCCGCCTTTCCTAGGATTATTTTTCCTCGTATGCTGATCAGCTACTGAGGTGACTAGTAACTATGATCCTACTCAAACACAAGGATTTCTGCACTCTCTTGTGGACTTTGGAGCAGATTCTTGGGGTCAATCAAGGCTTATATCTCCTAGTGATTCTTACATACTCTAAAGTTTGAGAAGAGAAGAAAGGGAAGGAAACTAAATATGCTAAGTTCTCCTAAAGGCCAGATTCTTGTATTTATATTATCTCCTTTAATTTTAAAAAAACCATTAAGAGTTTTCAGTGATGAGTCTCAGACAGGAATATGTTGATGAGACAAGTTGCCAAAAAGCCCCATAGTGAATTACAACTAAGCCTTGATTTTCTAGCAACTATATCTGACCCCAGGTTTCAGTTCTTCCCACCCCATCACCTAGTGTTTGTCTATTTGCATATTTGAATGCATTCAAGGTACCAGGTTTCAGCTGATAATTTTCCCTGGTGACCCAAGTGACCTTTAAGATACTCTGCTCCAGCTCATTTGGCATGTGTTAAGAGCTCAGAAAAGCTTCTGAAAAGTGTGCATCCACAATACAGCACAGTGTGTGAGCTGGAGCTATGTATCCCAGCACCCATGTACATTCATACAATCACACACACACAACACATACACAGAGTTACACCTCTATCTTACTAGGTACTCTGTACAGACACAAGCTACCATGGGAACATGTGCACAAAATACATAGCTGGCTCTCCTTTTTCCTTGGTAGATATTTTCAAATCAGTGTTTCTGTGCAATGTCTTTTTAAACCTCCTGTTTCCTTGACTACAGATTGAGAATGATGAAGAGTCTTTGGGTACCTTTTAGTAGGTTTGTCTCACTGGGCTTGGTGGCCGAATGACTACATTCCTAGCCCCAAATCAGTCCATTGTATTCATCCTGTCCTCCATCTCTTGCAATGTCTGCATAAAATATCACTCCCAAGAACTGAGGATCACAATTTCCTTTTACTGCATTGAACTCTAGCCTTCTGCTTTTTGGGTGCTGGGATTCGAACCCAGGTCATCTGCAAGAACAACCAGGGTTCTTAACGGCTGAGCCATCTCTCCAGCCCTGTAGCCTTCTACTTTTAAGGACTGCTCTTGCCCTATCCCTCTGCTCGAACCCTCTCTCTGCCACCTCCTTTCCAGCCCTTTGTAATATTTCTACCCTCCATATATTTGTTTTTGCTGGGCCCAATATGAGGTTCTAGTTCTTAACTAACTACCCAAGTGACTTTGGCAAGATTTTTAAGCTCTCTAAAGCTGTTTTTCATTCACCATGTGGAGCCTCTTCACTCGCCAGAGGTACCACTACTTGCTGAGTCTGAATTTGACTAACTGCCCTCCTCACACCCTCTAAAGGAGACATTATTGCTCCTCCCTTCCAGATGAGCAGTCGAGACTGAGAAATACTAAGTAAAGTACCCAAAGGCACTTACCTAGCTAGTGAGATGCAATGATGGGATTACAACTTGCTTTGCCCAATGTTAAGCTCCATGCTGTCAACTACTTGTGCTGTTATTCAAAGACCTTTCCAACCCTGAAATTGATGGCTTTATGAAATCTACCCAGTCTTTTTCCTCTCCCAGCTTCCAAACCATGTGCCCCTTGGAGGCCTCAGATTATTTTTCCGTTATTGTCCATCTCAGAGCTCCACCTGACTTAACACTTGACTATATACTAGTGAACCATGGTTCTTCCATGGGTGTTGTCTTTCTTCTAGATAGAACCTTGAGGAAAGGAGCCAAGATGACTATTTTTCTGCCTGGTCCTGAGCTACAGAATGCTTGAAAAGGACACAGAAGCAGGTAGCAATTTTTTGGCAACTAATCCTTATCAACATCAGTCCTAGGTGGTTTTTGTGTCATCTCACTTCTTAAAGCACATTCAAGGGAGATATTAGCAGTTCTTTTTATTAATGAGGAGGCGGAGGCCAAGAGAGGGGAAGTAACTAGTTCCATAAGTGACTGAATAGAGCTTCATAAAGTCAATCTGATTGCAAAGTACTAATTGTCTACTATGAAAATTCAAACCAATGAAAGACAACAAACATTCTAAGTTCCTTTCATTTTTAGTGATCTAAATCAGTTCCATTTGGGTATTGAATTCAACGCAATGTCTTAAACTACTATATTGCCATTAGTGTCCAAAGAGCTGCATTTTTATACAATTTCTAGTAGGCCTAGCATACCCCCTATTGTATCTCCTCTCTGTAATGGTTAATCTCAATTGTCAACTTGATGAGATCTAGAATCTTCTTAGAGATGGGCTCTGGGCTTGCCTGTGGGGGAATGCTCTTTGTTAGGCTAATTGGGGTGGGAAGACCTGCCCACCATTCCCTGAGCTGAGATCCTTCTTAAAAGGAAAAGGTAATATTGACAACTGATTGCTGCTAGATGAGGAACAGCTGACCCTCCTAAAACAAAGACCTCTAGATAGGCTGACTAGATTTACCAGATGGACAAGTAGTGGGGAACAGCGGGGGGTGCTGACAACACAGTGGAGAGTAGCAGGGATAACAGAGTATAAGGGCTCTAGTGGGGGGAAGGAGGCTATGGGAGGGTACCATCTCGGAAGTGGGTGTATACTTGAATAAGATGGTTTGGGATGTTCTGTGTGATATATACACACACAGAAAAAAAAATCAATGAATAAAAAAATATTATATTTGAGGAGGAAGCATAAAG
>NW_008359442.1:2915117-2915661 GCF_000622305.1 Nannospalax galili | reverse complement strand
TGCATGAAGATTAGAGATGCATGTGCCAACATATCAGTGTTAGAGCAAAAACAATGAGTCTTTCTGTAAGAAACAGTGTATGTTAGAATGACATGGAGATCTTTTTTGAGGGTTAAAAACTCATTCAATTTTATGTCTTACAGCACTTATACTGAATTCAATATTGTAAAAACTCACTCAATTTTATGTCTTACAGCGCTTATACTGAATTCAATATTGTATAACTGTATTGATTCAACAGCGAACCTAGAAATTTTATAGCCACTTTTGAAGGAGCTGTGTCTTTGCTCTGAAAACTTATTGGGCACGTTAAAGCTGTAATGATATGCTTCTTCTAAAAAAAAATTAAAAATAATATTAGTAGGAAACAGCATATCTTGAAATGGAGATCTTTTTTAAATGTTAAAAACCCATTTAATTTATGTCTTATAGGGTTTATACTGAGTACAATATTGTATAACTGTAATAATTCAACTGTAAACCTAAAAATTTACAGCCAATTTTGAAAGAGATGCATCTTAGCTCAGGAAATTGTTATTGAATA
>NW_008359442.1:2882825-2914905 GCF_000622305.1 Nannospalax galili | reverse complement strand
TGATGAAAAGATGGATCGAAGGTCAATTAAGGATTTATTGAACTCATTCAAAATACCGAGGAGTAAATAGTGACTTTGGTCCAAGGACACTGCCATACTAGGGCAATCGTTCAACATGAGATTTGGAATAATTCCTTGGTCTTCATCCTCTTCAACCTCTTACTGCCTGTATTGTCTCCTCATTGACCAACCTATCCCAATGTGAAATTTGAAAGATTCCCTACTGCAGTCCCTTTTTGATCATTACCTGAAAGAGAAAGCAACTAAAGCTTGGATACAAAGGGGCAAATAGGATGCATAAAAAAAAAAAAAAAAAAAAAAAAGGAAAAGGTGAGCTAGGCATGCATTCGTCTGGTTCTGCTTCTTGACTGTGGCTGTAATGGTACAGCTGCCCCTGCCTTGACTTCCTGCTATGAAGGACTGTTTCTTGAACTGAAAAAGAGACACACTCTTTTTCTCTTAAATTGCTTTTATCATTTTAAGTTGCAGAATATTTTACCATAACAAAAGGAAAAGAAACTAAGATGCTATAGGCATCCCATGGTTCCCGTTTCCACGCCCTTCCGTTTATCTGTTTTCCCATTGAGACTGCTCCCTTACCTGTGCACTTCAAAGCTAGTTGCTGCTCATATACCATACTTCCAGCAAGTCTTCTCTTCCCTTCTTCCTCTCCCCATCCACCTGCCTCCACATGCATTAATAAACACACAGATGGATTCTATCCAGTGCTGATTCTCCTCTCCTTCCTGTGCTCACAAATAAACTACATGTTACAGAATTTGTTTAGTTCGACCACATGCTGATTTATGGAAATAGAAAGTGGACAGAAGTGATATTTGTCACTCCTAGATCACAGTGGTTTAAAATATATCTACACATTCTTTGATACTGTTCCTTGAAAAGAACAGTAGACCCTATTTGACCTCCTGTTGTGTGAGATTTAGTGATTCTTTTCTACTGAACCAATGGGACAGAAGTGTCAGCACGTGACCTCTGAGACAAGCTATAAAAGGCCTTGGAACCCCACAACTGGCTCTGGAGGAGACCAACTGCCATACTGTAAGGACACTAAGTGCCACTGGAGAGGACCACGTGGTAAGGGATTGAAGTCTCCTAAAGCCCACGGTCATGCAGGTGGGCCATTTTAGGAGAGGACCTGCAACCTCTTTCAATCCTTACAGTGACTGTAGTCAGGCAAACTTTAAGTCTTAATGTGAAATCCAGAGCCAGAACCACCTAGTCACACTGGTGTAGAATTCCTGACCCACAGAAACTATGAACAAATAACTATTTGTTGATTTTAATATACCCATATGAGAGATATCTAGAGATTCATAGATAACTAATACATAGGTTGAGCTTTAAAATTCTGCGCAATATTTCACACAAACTGCTCTTTTTTTTCTCTATTCACAAACCTTTGAATGGTTCCAAAACCCTATAAAGACACAAAAGAAGGCTGGGTATGGTAGCAGCACATACTTTGATCCCAGCACTTGGGAGGCAGAGGCAGGCAGATCTCTGTGAGATCAAGGCCAGCCTGGTCTACATAGTACGTTCCAGGTCAGCTAGGGCTACAGGGAGACCTTATCTAAAAAAACAAAAACAAAGAAAGAAATAAAGAACACAAGGGAAGGAGCCAGGATCTCTCTATTACTTAGACCAGTGAGCCTAGAAAACTACCCCACCATAGACTTGGGACTTGCTACTTCTGTGTAATGTACCCTCCTTTTACCTCTCATAGCTCCTAGTGTTCTTTACTACATATAATTACTTCAAAAAGAGTCTTTTGTTATTCTAGTCTTCAAGTCTCTTTCCCTTTTAAAATAGACATCAAATTAGTGAATACAAGATACTTGGGGTGGTATATGCCTGCATACCTCAGTCCATGCTCATAATCACCTTGTAAAGTAGATACTATTACTATTGTGAGTTTTTAAATGCAGACTCTGAGCTGGAAAGAGGCTGTTTTTTCACCCAGGACAGGCAAAGCAGACAAACATTCTGATAAACTTGAGCTCTACTCTGCTGTGTTCCCTCTAGTTACTCCTTAGCCCACACAATGCCTAAAAACTATCTGACAAGCCATTGTTGTTTGATTGATGTCTATTTCTGCATAAATAAGTGAGTGATCAAACAGCAACATGTTAAGAGGGAAATGCCATGAAAGTTCACAAATAAAAAAATTCCTGTTGTCCTAAAATAGTTTTGTTCCCATACAAATGGCCCTTTTCAGCTGTACGCTTCTGAACTTTAGGGTGTCAGTGACTAGAACACAAAAAGAGATTCATTCACTGATGAAAAGCATACTTAGAGAATACTAAGAACTTTTTCAGAATGTCTACACATTTAGATCAGAAGCCTCAAGTACCTCTGGGACATCAAATGAAATTCAGGACTTCTGTGAATGGGCAGCTCATTAAGGAAAGCTGCAGAAACCCACCAGAACCTTCTAAAGAGTATAGTGACAGTAGGATGGGCTCTGGGTTCACCAGAAACCTGTGTCCATTCACAGAGGCCTGGCTGGAGAACCTCAGCTGCCCAACAAAGACTGAATTGTTCTTCTAGAGCAACACGATAATGCAGTGAAAGAGCGGGTGCCCTGTGTGCAGAGGGAAAAAACGGTAAATGAGGCTCTGGCACCCACACAACAGGTCAGCCTTGACAAAGATGAGGACAGAGCTCACTGCCAAAGAACTGGTCTCAGCAGGCTTGCTCTGGGGTTCAAATTCTATCAGATTTAAGCTAAAAACAGCTAAATTTCCAAAATATGCAGCCAAGTACACCCTGGGTAAAAGCAGGCTATCCTTTCCTAGGGAGGACGGATAAGCAGCAAATAGTCCCAGCCTCTTAATGGAGCAACCAGCTTCTTTTCTGATCTGTTTGGAACTGGCATAAGCTTCAGGTAAACCACGCTGTTTTCTCTTCAGGTTCACCCTCCTGATTCTAGGTCTCCCAAAGGGAAGCTGAAATTTCCTTACTAGAAACATTTTTTAAATATTTTTTTTATTATTTTTATGTGTATGAGTGTGTTGCCTGCATGGATGTAAGTGCTGTTGTGTAGTGCCCATGGAGGGCAGAAGAGGGTTTTGGATCCCCTGGAACTGGAGTTACAGACAGTTATTAACTGCCATGTGGATGCTGGGAATTGAACCCGGGTCCTCTGCAAGAGCAACCACTGTTCTAAACCCCTGAGCCATCTCTCCAGCCCCAGAAACATTTGTGAAAAATAAATGAAAAATATTGAAAGCATTAACTTTGGGGAGAAGGATGGATCAGGAGAGAGAGAGACATGTGTTACCCATTTTTGCTTATACTAATTTTTTACCATGTGCATTTATCATTTTGTTTATTTATATATTAATATATATTTAGTGTGTGTGTCTGTGTGTATGTATGTGCATGTACATGCACATGCACAAGTGTGTCACGAAGCATGTGCCGAGGTCAGAGTACAGCTTTTGGGAGACTGCTCTTTCTTTCCACCCTGTGGGTCCTGGGGATCAAACTGAGATCATTAGGCTTGTTGATGGCTGCCTTTACTCACTGAGCCATTTTGCCAACTCTAATTTTACTTTTAAATGTTAGCGTTCAAGGGGGAGGACTGTGATCATTTAGATCTTTTGTTCTTTTATTATTCTGTTTCAAAAGAAGTCAAATATTATGTTTGGAAACTCCAAATCTCTGCTCCAAAATAACAATTATTGTTCCCACAAACAAAAACTTGTATCTCAGGGGAAAGTCCAGTCCCTTCACTGTGTGTTCCTTAAAACAGAATGTTAGCAGGAAAACACACACACACCATAAAATGTATTACTCTTTTTTTTTCAGTTTTAATATTGTTTTAAATGGCTTAACCATGATTTGTTTATTTATTTATTTATTTATTTATTTATTTATTTATTTATTTATTTTGCAGTGTTGGGAATTGAACCCAGGGCTATGCGTGCCAGATAAGCACTTTGCCAGAGTTAAATGCCCAGCCCATATTACTCTTTTTTACATAAAGTATGAAAGAATGGTTTCTAACGGAAGGAGATTCCCTCTCCACTCCAGATGACATTTGACAATATCTGGAAACACTTTTCTTTGTCAAAACTGGGCATGGAGAAGGAGAAGGGGTTCCTACTGACATGTGGCTATCATATTAGCTCTAGCTGTCAACTTGACACAAACCTAGAGATACCCAGAAAGAGGGAATCGAGGAATTTCCTCCATCAAGATTGTCCTTTGGGCGTGTCTGTGAGTCATTTTCTTTGCTAATTGATGCAGGACGCCCAGCCCACTGTGGGCTGTGTCACGCCTGGGCAGGTGGGCTGGACTGTATAAAAAGGTAGCCTACCTCGAGCCTGAGAGCCAGTAAGCAGCTTTCCCATGGTCTCTGCTGCAGTTCCTGCCTTGAGTTCCTCCCCTGGCTTCCTCCTCTGAGATGGATTGTAACCCATAAGCCAAATAAACCCTTTCCTCCCCTAAGTTGCTTTTGGTCATGGTGTTTATCACAGCAACAGAAAAGAAACTAGAAAAGCTACTAAATGTCCTCCAGTGGGAGGACAGGCCCCTACAACAAAGAATTATCTGGCCCCAAATTTCAATAGTGCCCGTGTTGTGGATGGGCACCCTAATATGGATGTACTCACCCCTTTATATAACACAGAAATTGATCTGAAAATTGTGTTCACAGAATAATAAAATGGGGAAGGGATTAGGCCTTAATTACTTGGGTGATACCTTACATGTAGGTTGAGATTAGCCAGAGGTGGAGCAAGTGTTAACATCCATTCTTCTTAGGCATGCTGTAAAACAGGATGGAATCAAAATGATTCCTTTTCACTTATTTCATAAATATTTGTTGAATCATTGCTATACTATCATGTAGACATAGGCTTCAAAAGAAATGGTTCTTCAACAATGAACATACATGTTCTTAATCAGAAAGAAAAGTGCCTGGGCTGTTTCTAAATAGCATGATCAATATTTTGGAGAGGAAATGTCTTTGGAACATAAAATGAAATAATAAAACTGAAATGTCTAGGCACCTTATAAATTAAACATGCATATAATGAATTCCCAGTATGGCTGATTTTGCCAGGCTATGTTTATAAATTCCTACTCTTACCGAAAAGCCAGGACTTCAAAGACACCAATTCAAGGAACTAGGAAAGGCTTAATAAGCCAAGGAAGAATCTAGACCCAGAATTTAGATCTTAAGAGTTCCAGGTACTTTCTCTTTAAAATTTCTGGCTGGTTCCTACCCCTCAGCTGCCCCAGGACAGGAGGTTCTCCTGGACTTCCCTCCACAGCTAGAATAGCCGGAAGGAAGGACGTGAGTGTGTGGTCCCTAGGGGCTGAATTTGGCTCTTCAACTTGGAATGGAGTCATTGCAAAAGTTCCTGACCTGTGTCCCTCCCTACTCAGTCATAAATCCATGTTTCCCACAGCAAAGTAAGTGCATGAAAATATTTTTCACTTAAAGAAACGTTACTAGGCCTGGTGGTGCAGGCCTGTAATCACAGCTAGTTGGGAGGCTGAGGCAGGAAAGTCAAGTTCAAGGCAATCTTTGGCAATTTGGTTAGATCCTGTCTCAAAATAAAAAGTAAAAAGAGGGCTGGGGTTATAGCTCAGTGGCAAAGCACTTGCTTCACATGTATGAATACTGAAAGAAAAAAAATTGTTAAGATCAGTGCTGTAAGGAGTTGTAATAGCTGGGTGTGGTGTGCACACCTTTAATCCCAGCACTTCAGAGGCAGAGGCAGGCAGAGGCAGGCAGATCTCTATGAGATCAATGCCAGCCTGGTCTACATAGTGAGACCCTGTCTCAATAAAGCAAAACAAATCATAAATAAATAAAAATAAAAAACAAAACAAATAAAATAAACAAACAAAAAAAGAAGTTATAACAGTTGCAGCATTATTGACTCATGAACACTTGAACTCTTAGAATTAGTGACTATGATACAAAAGAAGTCCGTGTGCTTTTTCACAAGCCTCTGAATAATTTCCCTTTCCATGAAAGCAGATTATACTTTGTTTTTTATTTAGGCTTCTTTTACGATTCAGAAATATTTTTTCTAATAAAAATATGTAGCTTTTCAGGAACAGTAAGAGGAATGTGGCACCTTCCCAGTGTTGGGATTACAGACTTGTGCACCACACCCAACACATAAGATGGATAATTCCTAAGCCTCTGTTTATGACTAACTTGCTATGGAAAAAGAAGTCAAATCAAATCCGGCATATGTGTCCCCAAAAAAAAGAAAGAAAGGAAGGGAGAAAGGGAGGGAGGGAGGGTTAAAGGAAAGAATAAAGGAGCAATGGTAGTTACAAAGCTCTAAGATAGAATAATACATTTGTAAAATTATATTGCAAATGTAATTATCTCAAAGTTTTTGGTTTGCCTTCAAAGAACCATAAGTTGGAAGAGCTCATTGTCACCGATGGACCAGTCCAACACCAAAGCCTGTTCAGGTCTGGCTGAACCGCTGGAGCTGAGGTCAAGGCAGGCTCAGCTTGGTCTTCCTGCTGGGCAGGAGTCAGAGTGGGATCTGCCTGCTGTCTGGAGTCACCCTGGCTCTTGAGGGCCCTGTCCCTCATTCTCCATGGTCTTGGATTAGTGTCCACTTCCAGTCCCATGGGTGACCAAAGCTCCAGGCAGAGTTCAAAGCCTCCAACTGTCTGTTTTCAGATTTGCAGTCTGAGGAAATAGCTAGACCTTTTGGAGTCAGAGGAGTGGGTGAAAGGCCCAGGACCAGCTGAAGAGTTCAGGATCCATCCAAGAGCTACTCAGATCCAAGGGCTTTGGTTAGAATCAGAAAAATTACAGGAATGCAGCAAACCATCTGTCTAGCAACATTCAGGCCTGGGTCAGTCACAATAGGTGTTTAGAACCCCTGGTCCTATGTAATCAATCAAAGACAGACAACTTCCACTAAGAACTAAAAACTTGGGCAGGCCCTCTGGCTTCAAATACGCCAGTGTCAGTCTGCAACTATGGAATGAGTTAAACCTCAGCATGCTCCTCGGCTCTAATTCATTCCAGTTTCTCACATGAAAATAAAGAAAACATCAGAGGTTATGTATGAGCAGCCTGATAGTTTCCACGCTCCAAATTCCCTTTTGCACAGATTTAATGCGAGTCCTTTGATAACTGACAGCACACACATTGGACTTTTTATTTACTATGCGATGGATTTACTATGTGCTGGGAAGTATTCTATGTCTTTACAAACATTAATGTTTTACATGTCTATTTATGTGCATATGTACATTTATAAGAAATTGTACATAGTAAGAGGTTGCATCAATCCTAACAAAGCAAACTTTTTATAGTTTCTTTGTGACTGAATCTATTTTTTAATATTTTTAATTGCTGAACTAATATGTGCCCATTTTAATAAAGTAAAGAAAACAGAGTTTTATAAAGATGAATGATGTTGTTCTTTCCAAGCCCCTCCTCCTCAGGTAATGCCAATGTTCATCAATGTGTGGGCAGACCTTCTGACCGGGGTTCTAAATGCACATTAAAAAGAAGCCTATCTCAAAGCAAACAGTAGAATGAGATAGAGAATAACATTCTTATATATTAAAAAAAAAGAATAACATTCTTTGGAGAAAAGAAAGAATTAAGAAATGAAAGCAACAAACACAAAGCGATCCATGTTTTCGAATGGAGGGGGCAAGTGGCATGGTGGTATGTGGATTATTGCTGTTGTGTAGGAGCCATGAGGAGCCTACATCTTGGAGGGATGACAGAGAGAACAATGTGAAAACCCAGGACTTTTCTTAACTGATCAGTGAATTTTTCTTGTTATAGCATGATAACAAGCGCCTATGAGTTCTTGACAAAAGATATTTCAAGAATTTAGTCACAGATCCTTTGAAAACTGTCCTGTTGCAGTCCGCTCATTTACATTAAGGATTCCTGGAATGGCATCTGAACATCCTGCTACTGCAAAAAGGAAATCTCGTCCATCTTCCCTAGGGAAAAGAATCCAAAGGCCTAAAAGAGAAATCTGGAAACAGTTTGTCTACTGAGACCCCACATCATAGAAGAACCTACTTTCATGTTGGGTTGGCTCAGGCTCTAGTAGGATGACCATGGAACACACATACTAGACAAGATTCTGAGTAGAAGGATTAGGTGGAAACTAAGAGAAAGGAGAAATCAGGACAGGAAAACACTGTTAGGCCCAGCAGGGTCACCCCTGCAACCATCAACAGAGGAAGGCTCCAGGGACCACCCTCCCAGCTACAAAAATGTTACAGTCTGAGTATCTTTGTCTTTCAAGGAGAACCAAAACAAAGATCAAATAATCCATGGGGTAGGGAGTGGGAAAATGGAACTCCCAAGTTTACTGAATTTAGCAGAGTATGTGCTTTGGAAGCTTTCTGTAGCACACATCACATGGTAATCTGGAGTCCTCGGTTTTGTTTTGTTGTCTTTTTGAGACACGGTCTCTCTGTAGCCACAGCTGGCCTGGAGTTCACTATGTAGATCACAGATATCTACCTGCCTCTGCCTCCTGAGTGCTGGGATTAAAAGTGTGAACCACCCAACCCACTGGGTTGGTAGATTTTTAAGAGCTCACATGTTAGCAGTTATTTCATATATGCACAAAGCTCATATATGCACAGGTGTCCTTACCGCAAAATTCTAGGGTACTGGGGACACACCCAGGGCCTTGCCCATGCTATGTAAGAGCCCTACTCATACATACTCAGCCCTTTTAAAAAATATATTTTACTTTTTAAATTTTATGTGTATGAATGTATTGCCTGCATGCATGAAAGTACACCCATGTTGTGCAATGCCTGTAGAGCTCAGAAGAGGGCATCGGATCCCTGGGACAAATCCAGTTGTTACAGATGGTTGTTAGCCACCATGTGGGTACTGGGAACAAAACCCAGGTCCTCTGCAAGAGCCACTACTTAGCCCTTTAAAATTTTTATTTTGAGATAGGATCTCACTAACCTGCTCAGACTGCCCTGTAACTCAGGGAGGCCTTAAACTTGCAATTTTCCAGATCATCCTCCTGAAGTATAGGATTACAGATGTGCCAATGTGTCTAGCCATGTGTCTTGATTTGACCTTCAAAGTATTGGAAATAATTGTGGGATATAGAGGTGGTACTTAAAATAAGTCAGTGATCTGACACTCTGGCTGCACAAATAGTAAAGAGTTAAAAATCCTAGTACCTGGAGGCCACCCAGAAATTCCTGGGGTAAGGGCAGATTATCCTATTACTTTTGGAAGTTCCCCTCAAGTGATTTGAATGTTCAAAGAGTATAAGAGATTGACTTTAATCACTGAGATCCTGATTCCTAGATAACAACCCCTCCCTATGACATACACAGAGAAACAAAGCAAGAAACTCTGGGCCAAGTCTTGCAGCAGTGCTATAGCGATCTAGGATGAAGAATGTGCATGTGCTTTAACACCCCAAGCTGAAAGGCTAGTTTTTCCTCCAATCCTAACTCCAAACCCATGCCGCAGTTCTTTGCCATTCTAATAAGCATGACAGCCACACCCATCAGCAAGAAGCAGGATAATGAACAGGAGAGAAACCATCCTTAAGGCCTAGAATAGCACTGGCTGAGATAGAGAAGACAAGGGTACAGAAAGGGGCAAAGGGGATTCTGGTCTTCTAGGGCACTCCTCTAGACCTAGTTTGCTTGTGGGAGAACAATTTGGAGACATAGCTGGAGTCTCTCTACAGAAGCAACACAGGTGATACTCCATGTTCCTGAGGAGGAAGGAGGTGAGTGGAAGGGATGCCTGGGCCTGTCTTCGGAGAGTGACACCTCAGCCTCTTGCTGCTCAAGCTGAACAGACAGCAGTCAACGGACTCAAGTTCAATAAACAGGAAAGAGACATCAAATGGAATCTGAACCTTGATATTGCTCTAAACACATGGGGACCCTGGATAAGAGACAGCCACAAGGAATCATGGATACATAGGCAAGTTCAAAAGGAAAAAGTTGAAACTAGAAACCAAGGACGTTCTGAAGCTGGAGAACAGGCCCATGAGGTGCAACATGGTGATCCGGGAGGCCACTGATCCAAGGTGTGGCATGGAGAAATAAGGGAATAAGGGAAAGGTCAGGAGATGTGAAATGGGGCCAAGACCAACAGGGAGCTGGGATCAGAACCCTTGCACACAACCAGGCCCTTAAAGAACTGCCACTTCCTTCTAAAGAGCTCAGAAAAACTACCTGCTGAACCAGGAAAGGAACAAGGAAAGTTGCCAGCTGCCTGAGTAGAGAAAACACAAACACAAAACAAACAAAATAATCAAGGCTAAAAGTAAGAAGTCTCTAATAAGAAGTTCAGTCAGGGCTTGAGAAACAGCTAGTCAGTAAGTGCTTGCTGAGACCTGAGTTCAATCTCCAGCACCCACATAAAAAGATGAGCATCCTTATAATCCTTATAAACCTTGTAATCCCAGGACTGGAGAAAAAGAGACAAGAAGATCCCCAAGGTTCACTGGCCAGCCAGTATTGGACTGATATCACTGATTAGTGAGCTCCAGGTTCCCATTAGAGTTCTGTCTTTAAAAAAAAAAAAAAAGTAGACAGCTCCTGAGAAATGGTACCCAAAGCTGACCTCTGGCCTCCACACACACAAACACACGTGTACATATACATAAACCTGCACACACATACACACAAAGAAGAAAAAACAAAGACATCAAAGCCACAAGTCTCTGGAGGTGTGAGGTCTAGATTACACCACCTATATAAGAGCTAAGGGATAAAAGTAGAAAACTAGATTCAATGCAATAAAACTCCAGCAAACACAAACTGGCTCCAAGTGATTCTTCCAGAACAGACAGCTCAGGTGTAAAAGTTAGCACTTGTTAAATATGGCTACCAATAAAAATTTATAAACCACACAGGTTAATAGATTACAAGGATAAACCAGTCAGGAGAGGCAATAAATGAGAGGAATCATACTATTAGAGCGGTAGGTAATAAGACAACCACAGTGAAATGATTACATACATTTAAAGTGAGTAAGAAGTTTGTTTTAAAGAAATGGATATGAGGAGAAAGGACAAAATGAGGAAGGGGAAAGAGTATTGACAGTAGGGATGGAGCTCAGGAGAGATGGCTCAGCAGGTAAAGGCGCCTCCCACCAAGACTGACAACCTGAGTCTGATCCCCTGGGCCCACATGATAGAAGGAGAGAACCAGTTTCTACAAGTTGTCCTCTGATCTCCACACATGCATGTGCCCTCACCCCCTCCATAAATAAATAAATACATAAATAATAAATGTAATTTAAAAAAAATTTTGGTCTTTTTGAGACAGGGTCTCCCTGTAGCCCCAGCTGGCCTGGAATCCACTATGTAGACCAGGCTGGTCTTGAACGCACAGAGATCTGCCTGCCTCTGCCTTATGAGCGCTGGGATTAAAGGCGTGTGGCCACCTTGTCCTGCTGTAATTAAAATGTTTTTAAAACCCCACACACATATAAATAAATGAACGTAATTAAAATGTTTTTAAAAAGGAAGAAGGATTTAGTGTCAGTAGAGTGCTTGTCTGGCATGTATGAAGCCCTGGGTTCAGTCACAAGCACTACATAAAACTGGGTGTGGCAGAGTATTCCTGTACTCTCACCCTTCAGGAGATGGAGGAAAATCAGAAGTTCAAGATGATACAGCAGGTTCAAGGCCAGCATAGGCTATATAAGACCCTGTCTCAAAAAAAAAAAAAAAAAAAAAAAAAGTGAATCAAGGGATTGTCTAGAAAGCAAAAATATTCCCATTTAAATTAAGAATTTAATGAACTAATTAAAAAGAAAATGAAACAGAGAGAGAGAGTTCTTGATCCAGAAAACAAAAAGAAATTTTCTAGAATGCAGCCCAAGGGAAGAGAGAAATATGGAGAAAAGTACAAAAAAAATGAACAAAAAAAGCTGGGCATGGTGGTGCACACCTCTGATCCCAGCACTCAGAAGGTAGAGGCAGGAGGATCTCTGTGAGTTCAAGACCAGTCTGGTCTACATAGTGAGTTCCAAGCCAGCTGGGGCTACAGGGAGACCCTGTCTCAAAACTCAAAACAAAACAAAACACAGACATAGTAAGTGAAAATTTCCCTTAAGTGTAAAAAGACAGGAGTCCTCAGATCCAGGAAGTCTAACAAATATCAGGAGGATAGATAAAAATAAATCTCTCCTTAGAAATACAGCAATGTGGGGCTGGAAAGATGGCTTAGCAGTTAAGGGCATTGGCTGCTCTTGCAGAGGACCTGGGTTCAATTCCCAACACCTACATGGTGGCTAACAACCATCCATAACTCCAGTTCCAGGGAATCCAATGCCCTCTTCTAACCTCTACGGGCTTGCACAACATGGGTGCACTTACATACTTGCAGGCAATATATTCATACACATAAAATAAAAATAATAAATAAAAATTTTTAAAAAGAAATACTGCAGTGAAATACCAGAGTGCCGAGGATGAAAAGAAAGCCTTAAAACCAAGTAGTAAGAAATAATGGGTTACCTACAAAAGAATACCAATTAGAAATTTGACATAGTGGCTCATGCCTATAAGCCCAGAATTTAGAAGGCTGAAGCAGGATTGCTTCAAGTTTGAGGACAGCCTGCACTACATAGTGAGTTCCAGGCCAACCTGGGACAGATTGAGACCCTTTATCAAAACAACAACAATAAAACCCAATTAAAGGACTTGTAAGCGAATGTTCATATAAACACTACTTACAAACATAAAATAATCCAAATGTCCATCAACTACAGAATTAGAGAAACAAAAACTGTCATATCCACAAATAAAATACAACTAAGCAATAAAAAGGAATAGGTTTACAATACATAAATGAACCTCAAAATCATACAGTAACTGAATAGAGCCAAGCCTACATACTACAGGACTCCATTTAGCTGAAGTTCTATCAGCAAGTTCCCTATGGTTAGACATAGAGCTAAGACTAACAGCAAATACCAAGGCAGAGTTTGAGAGATCATGGAAATGTTCTAAAATTAGGTTGTGGTAACACCTGCACTAAACATCACCAACTGTACCCTTACAGAACTGTATGGTATATAAAAGATAATATAGCATAGTTGTTGAAATAATCTATAAACAACAAAATGTACAAGGCCCAGATGGCATTATGATAGGTTTTTACCAAACTTGAAAAAACAGATAATCCTGATGGGATATAAACCATTCCAGGAAGTAGACAAGAGTGAGTGTACCATCACTTAAAAGACCAGTAAAACACCAGGCGGATCTAAGCATTTGGACTCTAAGTGTGGGTCTCTAGTATACAGCTGCCTCTTTCTTTGTATCTGATATGTTGGGAAAGATTACTTCATTTTTTTGTTTGTATGTTTGTTTTTGTTCATTTCTTTTGTTTTGGTTTTGAATTTGGCCTTGAATTTGCTGTGATCATCCTGTTTCTGCTTCCTGGCTGCTGGGATTACAGTTGTACACCATGCTGACTGGGAAAGATTATTTCTTAAATAACAAAGAAAATGTACCAACCATACAGGAAAAGGTAAATTTGATAACATTAAAAAGTAAAATCAAGCCTTGCGTGGTGGCAGATGCCTTTAATCCCAGCACTTGGGAGGCAGAGACATGCGGATCTCTGTGAGTTCAAGGCCAGCCTGGTCTACAGAGTGAGTTCCAGGACAGCTGGGGCTACAGGGAGACCCTGTCTCAAAAAGACCAAAAAAAAGTAAAATCAGCTGGGTATGGTAGCACACACCTTTAATCCTAGCACTCAGGAGGCAGAGGCAGGAGGATCTCTTTGAGTTCGAGGCCATCCTGTTCTACATAGTGAGTTCCAGGCCACTGGGGCTACAAGGAGAACTGTTTCAAAAAATACCAAAAGAAAAAAAAAAGTAAAATCATTCTATTACACACAAAAAAACCACCTGAGAAAATAATTTTCAATATTCATTTTCAACAAAGGAAGGTTTTGTATCTCAAAATAGAAGAAAATACTATAAATCAATTTTTAAAAGGCAACCACCCAATGTACGAATGGCCAAAAGACAGAACTAGTCAGCAAACAAAAGAATAGCCCACTAAAGACCAGTGAGCATCTAACAGACCCTCAGCTTCTCTAGTCATCAGGAAAAAGACAACTACAGTCACAAGTGAGGACTGTAGACCCACAGAATGATTCACACCCACCAGAATGATTAATATCCCAAATTTTGGTGATACCGAATGATATCCAGGATGAAGAATGACAGGAACTCGGATAGATGGCAAGATAGAAACTTGCCCTGGCACTTAGAAGAGTAATTTTACAGTTCCTGTTAATGTAGTAGATGTGTGTACCCCTCTCAGAAACAGTTTTGCCTTCAACTTTATGGTTCTCAGACAGGTACAGAATGAGGTCATGTACAGGTGTACACTCAAGTATCGTTTGCTGTATAAACAAATTGGGAGAATTGATGCTCCATCAACTGTAAAATGAGTGATTTGATTTCATCATACTACAAATACATCTTGCTTAAAAATGAATAAATAGCTACATAGTTCAACATAGACTAACTTAGTGTGTAAAGTTGAATAAAACAGCAAGTTATAATTACACAGTAATTTCTGCATGATACTTTTTGTGTAAAATATTAAGGATATATTATGAATATACAGTATATGTAACAATTATGTATGACTAAAGATGTAGAAAAACTATAAAAATAAAAAAATTCGCATCATTTGTAAGAGAGTTATTACCTCTTCCTAAGGTAACTTAGTTGATAATGTCCTCTCTTCTCTTCACGTCTGTTTTTTTTTCTATTGTTGTTGTCTTTTAATCTGAAGCAAATGTGGCCAAATATTGTTTGAAAAGCTGGATATAAGTACATTTGTACTGTTATATTTTTAAAATATTTTATTTATTACTTTTATTTTTATTTCATGTGTATGAGTGTCATGCTTGCATGTGTATAAGTGCATCCATGTCATGAAGTGCCCACAGAGGTCAGAAGAAGACATCAGATCCCCTGGAACTGGAGTTACAAATGGTTGTTAGCCAGCATGTGGGTTCTGGGAATTGAACCCAGGTCCTCTGCAAGTGCAGTCAGTGCTTGTAACCGCTAAACCATCGCTCCAGCCCTGTGCTGTTATATTTTCATTTATATTTTATTGTGTCTATGAAATGTTGAATAATTAACTTTCTCTAACCCTTTTAGGGGCAGCTATGGCTAGCTCCCACTGTAGGCTTTTCAGTGTACTTCTCTGCCTTTAATACCAAGGTGGAAAATCTCTGCAGCGGAGAAGCAGCTGCTGGTGGCTGACCCATACACTGATAGGGACAGAACCTTCTAGATCCCAGGTGACCCATCTCAGAGCCACATCAGGCTCCTACTGTATCACAACATCCACTCAGCAAGTCCCCTTTGGAATGTGACAGAGATGAAATCTGACTGCCAGAAACCCTGGAATAAGGGAATCTGTTTACATAATTGGTGCTTTATATGTGACTACTAATGGAGGTGTCTTTAACCTACATTTGATGTGTCCCAAATGCTCTGGCCCCTATAAAAGTTCAGGTTCTAAGTCATATATAAGTGAGCCATCAGCAAATCTGGAATAGATGGGGATCCTGGACCTAAGTGGGTCATCTACTGGATGAGGAAACCAAGATGGGGGAGGGAGTAGGGCTGCTTAGCCTATAGTTTGCCACACTGAGCCAGGTCCTCAGTTCTCCACTGCCTGCCCAGTTCTCTGAAACCCTAGGCTGTCTCTGAATTCCTGCTTATGAACAGACAGAACAATTCTGGGGGAAAGTACTAGAAAAGATTAATACTGTTTACCCCATTTCATGTCTGTATTTACTCTCTGAATTGAAAATCTACAGGAACTAAATTACTACACATTTTAGGTAATCGGCTTATTTGAATAGACTGAGCTTATTGAAGCAATGTAAGAAAATGGCTTTATGTACATATTGAATCACTTCTTCCAATCGTGTCCTATCAAATCACCTTTTCCCCACACTTAGTGTCAATTGAAGCAGATTCTATATCTCTCAGGTCACTTGTAACTATTAAAATTGTACAAAATAACCTCATAAGGGATTCAAAGCTCTTGGAGTGTGTGCATTTGTTATGCAGGTGATGGGTCTAGTTCTCAAGGGCTAGCCGTTTTGTGAGGAGGCTGCAGGAGCCATAGGAGGCTGAGGAGTTCTCTTAGGTAGACTTCTGTTTGGTTGGGGATTACTAGGACCACACCGGCTTGTGATTTTTTTCTGAAACTGGAGGCCTCGCTCAGTTTCAGGGCCACCAAGAGGCTACATAATACCTGGGCCAATTAGAAATAGGTATCCTCAAAGGAACTTTCTAGAGGCCTGGAAATCTTTTATATCTTGTCTCCCCCCCGCCCCAGATCATCCATGCAGATAAGGCAGTTTCTTCAGTAAAGCTTCTTAGGGACCAGGGTATGATAGACAGCAGACTATGGGAGGAAACACTATACAGCTATGGGTTTGCTAGGGCATAACGCCTCCCTGATAGTGTATACCTGTGACTACTGTATATCTGTTACAGTCTTGCTTTTACCCTGAGACAAATCTGTTCTACTCTGCTAAAGACTGGTCAGTGAATCCAATGAATAATTTATCATAGCTGCATCAACCTCTTTTTAGTGGTGAGCTAGAGGAAGAATGAGAAAGAGAAATGGGCCTCACTTATCCAGGTGGTAATGTCTAACAGTAGTAGATGAAGTGTTCACACATTCATTCCCAGTTATTTTGCTCTCACTGTAGGAGAGAAGGAAGGATAGTGAATGAAGAAGTGCCTATTCTAATCAAAGAACCATTTTCCCCTTAGGAAAGAGAGTCACAAATCAGTTACCTCTGGAGACAAGATGATCCCTTATCTTACCGTGCTCAGTCCCTTCCAACCTTTATCTGTCTACCCTCACTTTCATGACTTCATTGGTTAATGAGTCTGTCCTAGGCTGACTTGTCTTTTAGGTTCCAATTTGCCAGGGTCACTGAGAGCATTAGGCCCTAGAGAGAAAGTTGTCCTGAAGGAGACTCTCATTGATAGAGAGTGTCATGCTTGTTTGGTTCTTTGGACCTGTTCAGAGCCCTTGAATTTCAAATAAAACTTACCACATTTCACTTCTGTTCCATTTAGAAACCTTGAGGCTTCATTCTTTGTGAACTGTTACCTAATGTAAGTCCTCAGTGTCAAATATCTCTGGATAGATATTGATTACGCTATATAGATCTTGGAATAATTGGTGGGATACTTTGATTAAGCACTACAGTCTATGCATTAAAGCAATTTCAACATTTTTTGTTACTGAGATGGTCAATAATTGATGTATTCAGTGTTGTGAAGATGCTTCCAGGTCATGTCAGACATGTTAAAGCACTGAAATATGACTCATCTAAATGGCACTCACACCTTGTACGTGGAGCCATACCTTCTGTCAAACATAGAACATAGCATTTTGAGGGTAATGCAGCTGATCCAAGGAGAGATTTTTCTTTCTTTATGCAGTCAACAAAATGCCTGCATTTCACCAATTAAATTGTGTATCTCTTCATTTTATTTTTTGGCCTTTGTTTTCACAGCATTAATTCCCCTTTCAAATATACAATCATACTTTGCATCTGTGTTGTTCATACTATGTTGTTCATATTCTTCCTTTAAGATATCATAAAAGCTAAAATATAATGATCTAGAAATGCAGAGATCATTTATGTTTGTTCACATTATAAGGGACTCCTAGTGCCCAAAGTGAATCTCCTTCTGCAATCCAGAGGAAAGAATGGATCAATCATCTTCTCAGACAGGAAGCACTAAAATATTTATAACATGGCCAGATCAAGAATAAATGCACTTGAGAGTGATTGTATGTGTGCAATTAGAAGGATACATAGCTTAATGATGTATACAAAAGTGGCAGATCCAAACGGCACAAGCCTCTCTAGATAAATAGGCATCTTCCAAATGTCTGTGAAACATTTCAGAATGTTTCTCATTAGCAGTTTTCACCACGGTAGCTTTAAAGGACTGTGTAGAAATGAGTTGCTGGTTCATTCTACCCATCTGGATATGACTCAAGGTACTAGTTTCCCTTTAGAGAAAATCAGAGGAGCCAAAAAATGTGTGTGTGAGAGACAGTCCTAAAAATTCTAGGAACCTAGTGAACATGGTGGCCCATACCTGTAATTCCAGAACTCAGGAGGCTGAGGCAGGAGGATCTCGAGTTAGAGCCCAGAATGAACTACACAGTTAATAAAAACAAAACAAAACAAAAACAAACCTGTCTCAAAACAAAACAAAAACAAATTCTAGGAATCCACTAGGAACTTGACCACTGCCCCTCCCCCAGGCTAATGGTAAGGTGACAGATCACAGACCATGATGTGTCACCCCACTTTTCCCCCTTGGATGATTTAGCAATGTCTCTAGAGATGCTGAGAAATAACTCACAGAGCTGAATCTCTGTTCTCTATGGAGTTGGAGAGCACTAAATCTCCCTCGCACCTCCCAGCTTCTGATTCAAACAATGTTGGTGAAGACCCAAGTGCCTTCAACTACCGCTATTGCTGATACAGAACCGTAGGAAAGCGTCTTCCTTCCCCGAGGAGGGGTCCTGTGCCTTTAGCACTATTAGTTTTCCCCAAAGTGTCTATTATATTCCTCTGTAGCTTCATATAGTTTGAATAATTTTAGGCTGGGCTTTTAGCTTTTTTTTTTAATATTATGTTTGGATGTGTCTGTGTGGGGGTTTGTACCTGTGCATGTAGGTGCTCAGGGTAGCCAGAAGAGGGTGTCAGATCCCCTGGAGCTGGAGTTACAGGCAGTTATGAGCCAGTCAACATGGATACTGGGAACCAAACTCATCCTCTGCAAAAGCAAAAGCAGCAGTCCCAGGCTTTTAAGCTTTTACATGTTCCATCTCAGATTCTTTGTCAAATAAGTTGAAATGTTCACATTTCCTAACCTCAATGAGCAGATCTGACTACTTGGGCACAAAGCCTATGTAGTTTTCTATCCAGAAACATAAAAAAAATGAGACACTAATATTTCTGCAGCCTACTCAGGCACCTTCTTCTGTTCTGTGGTAGATGCATATTGGGTCAATGTAGCTAAGCTGAGACTACATTCCCAGAATTCTCTTCCACGCTCAGTTGGCTTGCTTAGGAGAGAAATGATACAGTCATGCTACTTTTATGTTTAAAATGTTGGTGCAGACACAGGGTGCTGTTGTGGCTCACACATACAACACCTCTGATCCGAGGGCTCCACAGGAAGGGGTAGGACTGTCTCCTCCGTAAATTTTTGTGATTCTAGAGGTATACTCCACTCTGTGGGAGACAAACTGCCAGCTTCTTCTGAAAGACAACTTGCATCACGTAAGTTAGAGGTTTGTAAGGTGAGAATCCAGTGAGAGATCCCATCCATCCTCATACTTCTCCCTTGTCCTCATATGCTACAATTTGACTGTCCTTCCCCACTTCACACCTATCTTTGCTCATGGTCTCCCTGCCCCGCTAACTTCAAGCTCCAGCACCAGGAGCAGAAGCAACAGCCTCACAGACTTGTTAATCTATCATTAATGGCCACAATCGCATACAGTTAAGTTGCATACTGTGGCTCCCCTAGTGATTCTGCTTCTCTGATAAAAACTGTGATTGGTACACTGACTTCGCCTGGTCAGCTCTATTTTTTAAAATTTAGGAAAGAGGATTTAGGCTACAACTATTAAGATTGAGATCCCTTAGCCTTACCTGCATGTAAAATCCCCAAACACTTTTAACATACCTAGTTGAATCAAAATCCTGTAATGAGGTCCAACAGTGTTTCTATCCTAGTGCTCAGAGAAGGTTAAGGTCTGTTTTAGGTTCTCTGGATGGGCAGAATATAACCTGCACTTTGGGAGTGCCCTGCTGCCAGTCCTCCATCAGAGCTGGGCAGTTCAGGGCACACTGAGGCACTCTGGTCTGCCCAATCAGTCTCCTATCACATGTTAAGGCACAATGAATAGGCCTCCTGGGGGAAATAGTAATACCACTAGGCAGCCAAGCAGGGAGGATTGATTGGACTCTTCTACATGGGTGGGTCTGTTGATTTTAAAGGGTATGTTTTCAATTATGAGAATTACCCAGAAGCCACAAAAATACATTCGGATTGCAGGCATGCTTGTACAGAGAGCTGATGAGGTCTGGAACACACTTCAGGAGTTCTCCATAGTGTTCCCATGGCTGAACTTCCTTAATTCTTTTTCAGAGTTTCTTTGGGATAAACTTTAGGTATACAGGGCATGACTTGTACAGGATCTTAACCCCAAACATAGACAAATAAGCACACGTTCCAAGCACAGCTGCTCGACGACGAGGATTGCCAATGTTCTCCCTATGAGAAGGAAAGGATATTTTCAGAAAAATGTTTTCTTTCCTCCAGAGTTTTTTTTTTTTTTTCACTCGAGTCAAGAGACTTAATTGTTTTGTTAACTCTAAATATCCATCCTTGAAGTAATTTGAGGGCAGTGTTACTGCCTCAATAATCCTTACAAATTTGGCTCAATTATGCTGGATTCAGATAGAGTAATATCAGTCCAGCCAGGCCTATGAGCAATCAAGTACACAGCTCTGCCAGGAAAGGGTCATGGAAGTAGAAGACTAGCGTTGCTCAAGTAAAGGATATTACATCTTCCAATGCAATCTTCACAATCAGATTTATCAGTATGCATCACTGGAGTCTTGAGCATCCTGAAGCCATGCCAGTCCGAGGCTGCACAGGGCCTCATGTACACAGGGCTATTAGGATGTTCACATACACTGCCAGTCTTTTACCCATTGAGCTTAATAATAAGCGCTAGACACAGGAGTTAAAGAACAATCATCAAAATGATCTAGGTTGTGGGGGCTGGAGAGATGGCTCAGTGGTTAAGAACACTGACTGTTCTTGCAGAAGACCAGGGTTCAAATCCCAACACCCACGTGGCAGCTAACAACTGTCCGTAACTCCAGTTACAGGGGATCCAACAGCCTCTTCTGTCCTCTGTGGGCATTGTACGACACGGGTGCACTTACCTACACGCAGGCATAATACTCATACACACAAAAATAAAAATAATAAAATATTTTTTTAAATGTCTAGGTTGTTACTAAGAAAGACTGTGAGAGGACACAGGTTAGTCAGGCAACAACTGGCTTTTCCACATTTTCCCCTCACACATAAGGCCAACATCTTCCCACTAGGCTTTTATATGGCAAGAACAGATGAATCAAGAAATCTCAAAGAGGAAGGAAAAGAGAGAACTGAGTGTGTCTAGTTCCTTCTTCCAAAATCTTCCATCAAAGAAGTCTCTTCCTCGCAGGAGTAGGTTTGGGGAGAGAGGCAAGATGATGGGCCTGGGTGATTTTTCCATGTGGATGCTGCTGCCCTGTGTGGTCTCTGCTGTTGCCTCTTTCCAAGTTGAACTAGGGCTTCAGAAGTACCTGAGTCTTCATGGAGCTAGGCGGCCCAAAACTCTTTAGCAAAGCATTAAAGAATGTTTCTATTAATTTTAGTGTATGTTTTATAGTAGCATTTTACCAACAGGTACCAATTTTCCTTGTAAAAATATTTTATTTTGATGTATGTGAGTGTTTTGCCTACATGTATGCAACTGCACCACATGCACACAGTCCTGGGACTATTCTTCCTTCCTATTCTCTCCTTCCTACCTCGAATTGGAAATGATGGTGAGATAGCCAATCGAGTCATGAGAAGTCAAAGATGAAGGCAAACACTAGCTCATTAAGGATGGTGCAGCAGGTACATAGAAAGAGTAAATGCCCGAGTCAAGCAAGCATCAGCCTACTTCTGTGTTTCCTGCTTTGTGAGACAACAAAACCAGAACAGAAGAACATTTGTGCATGACACTTTGAGGTGGGTTTTCCATGACTTGCAGGTATTGCAATCTGGACAAATACTGGCTATGCTTCCCCAAGCAGCTTCAGGAGGACTTAGGAGACCACTTACTACCCAATCCCCAGCCAGCCCAGAGCATCCAAACCAACCCAAGAAGTCACAAAGATGAAGCACTATGGCCACTTCTCTCCACCCTGCTGTCATCTAATCACACCATGGAGCAGAGCCTCTTCACTCTTGTCACTCACAGGCTTTTCCAGTTCTGCTCTGACTGCCTATATAAAAGCCAGGATTCACTATCTCACTGACAGCAACCACAGAGTCCATTCTCCTGGCCTTCATTTTTAACCTGAGTCAGCTAATATACTATGTCATCAACCATTTGGAAACAATAGGATAAGTGAGAATTGTGTTTTTAATAAAGTATCCATTTATAACAAGTTATTTTGTCACCAACTTCTCCAGCCTTTAAGGCAATCCATTCCCTTTTCAGTAAATTCAATAACTCATTATCATCTTCAAAACAAGATTTGTATTGAATAGAAACAGAGACTGAATTGAGGAGATTCCCAAAACTAGATCGATAAAGAAATCACATTCTCACCCCTAGCCAGTGCATCCTCACATCCCAGAAAGCTCTATCTTACATAACCGAGTATCAGTCTATGTGAATGAAAGTAAATTGGAGGATGCAAGTAGAAAAAAAAAGCTACCACCAAATCAAACCATTGGGCTTCCTGAGTATGCATGCTTGAAAAGGTTTACAAGCCAGAGAAGGAGACTCCTTGCTTTATTTTAACTAGAAAAATTAACATTCTTATACCAAAAACCATTAACATATGCAGGGAAACTTGAAGCAAATAAATCCTTATTGAGTTCGTGGCTTTTCTTCTATAAAAACATAACATTTTTTTGAATTATCTGTATATTACTGTGATGTTTCCCATCACGTAGTTTATAAATACTTGCACAACTCTTGAGTGCTAACCAGTCTTATTTTCGTCTGGTTGTAGCAGTATGTATGCACTGAACTGGAAGCATTAGAAAAATATAATAAAGGGTTCAAACCATAAGCATACTGATGTGTGTGGATATCAAGAAATCTTAGGGCCATATGTCCTTAAGTTCTATCAGTGACTTGGTGATGCCATCAAGTGCTAAGGTTCTATCATTCCATTCGACCTTTTCCTCTTCAAGGAGTTAATGACGATGCTGCAAATTGGCTAGCACAATTCCTAGACACAGACCTCACAGGAAAAAAAAAAAAAAGCAGAGAGAAGAGGTTCAAACAAAAAGGATTCAGTTAAGAGCACTGGCTGCTCTTGCAGAGGACATGGGTTCAGTTCTCAGCACCTGGCAGCTAACAACTGTCTGTAACTTCAGTTCCAAGGGATTTGGCACTGTCTTCTGGTTACCACAGGCATTGTACAATATGGGTGCACTTATATACATGCAGGCACAACACTCATATACATACAATAAAAATAGACAATAAATAAATAAATTAATTAATTAATTAATTAATTTTAAAAAGCAGTCTATTTTTTTTTTTTTGGTTATTTGGTCTTTTTTTTTTTTCTTTTGGAGCTGGGGAAATGGCTCCATTGGCAAAATGCTTGCCATGCAAGCATGTAGCCCTGAGTTTGGGCACCCTAGCATTCATGTAAAAGCTTAGCCTGGGCACACCCCTATCATCCCAGCTATAGAGAAGTGAAGATAGGAAGATCCCTCTGCAGTTTGCTAACCAGCTAGACTAGCTGAATCAATGAACCAAGTTGTCACCCAAAATAAGGTGGAGAAATATACCTGATATTGAGCTCTTTTCTACACATACATACACACACACACCTGGAGGAGAGGTGGCTCAGCAGTTAGGAGCACTGACTGTTCTTACAAAGGACCCAGACTTGATTCCCAGCACCCACATGGTGGCTAACTCCATAACTCCAGTTCCAGCGGATGCAATGCCTCTGACCACCTCGGGCATCATACAACACAGGTGCACTTATATGCAGTGCAGGCCATATACTCATACACATAAAATAAATATAATAAATATTTTTTAAAATAGTAAATTTTTATGCTAGTAGAATTGTTTTAAGGGCAGAAAAGCTATGAATATGTTTATAACTTATAAAATACTGCAACTCTCCCACACAGTCATGGCTTGCAGTTTAAAATCCTGCTAGTGATATGTGTACATTAGCAAATTTAATCACAACCCTTTAAACGTGGTGACATAGTTTAGATCATTTTTTTCTGATTCACTAGCCATAAAATGTTACATTGTGTTCCACTTCCATTCTTTCCCTGGCAAGAGTAACCTAAACTAGATAGATCTTCTAGGACCACAGTTGGGGTGTGAGAGTTTCTTATCCAAAGCTAAACTAAACCAAACTACTTATCATTACCTTTGAAAGGTACATGAGAGAGAGTTTGTGGCTTTTTTTCTACTTAGTTTGGTAGGTAATTATCATAAAATAATTTTCTTTCAATGAACTCAACTTTGATAGAAATGCATATATTAAAAAAGGAAGGTCCAAATAGGTGACCAGAACACAGAGAATCTAAGACAAAGGAATGTAGAGATGGACATAAGCCAAGGCTCCAGGAGCCTGTGGAGACCTGAGCAAGGAACATCATGTCCAGAACGTGGGCTCGGGTTCTTATATGCTGCTAAACGCAAGACAGTAGACAGGCCAGAGCATCAAAAAGTCAGAAAGAGGAACAGATTATTTCTTTGATTGTATCAAGAGCTTTCTGTTACTATTAATCTTTGGCAAGTTGTCCTCATTCTCAAATATGCCTTCATAATTTTGATATAGCCATTTGTTCACAAATGTTTATTGCATACCTCCTATATGCAGTGATTGTTGTGAGCCTGGGACGTAGCATGTGACAAAAATCTATGGCCCTTACCAGACAGGAAGGTTAACTATTAGGGATAAATAGAATTGTGAGGACACAGAGAGTGTCTAGGAAGAGTAGAGGGCTCTCATGTGACAGGTGGAAGATGACTTATCTGACTAGGAGACATCTGAAGCAAACCTGAACAAAGTAAGGAAGTTACTATTCTATGGCTGTGATAAAATACCATGGCCAAAGGTGACTTAAAGAGAAAAGCATTCATTTTGGTTCACAGTTCTAGAGGGATAAGAGTCCATCATGGTGGGGAGGCACAGCAGCAAGTGGCAGGAGCAGAAAGCTGAGAAATCACATCTCAACTGCAAACAGAAAGCAGAAAGAGTGAAGTGGATGTGGGGCAAGGCTGCAAACACTCAACGCCTGCCTCCTGATATATTTTCTGCAGCGCAGCTCCATATCCTAGATGTGCCTTAACCTTCCCAGATATGCTGCCAAGCAGGGGTCAAGTGTTCAAATGCATGAACGTATGCTGGACAATTTTTCATTCAAACCACCACAGGAAGTGACTCGTGAAGAATCTGATCTCCTAGACTCCAAGAGGAGAAATGAAAAGGTTTCAAGACCAGAGGTCCCCTAGACTTTCACAGCCTGCGGCAAGAACTTGTGACTTTGTTCTCAGTACAAGGAATAGTTCAACTTGCAATGGCTTACGTTTTAAAGGAACTGTAAGTTGTTTGAAAAATAGATTTGGGGAGTGGTTGTTGTGTTAGAAGCAAGGCTGGAATCTAGGAGACCAATTGAAGTTTTATTGTAGTATTCAAAAGGGTGCTAGTGCCTTGGACTAAGGGAGGTGTTGGAACTGGTGACAATGTTTAGTTCTGAATATTTTTCCATGATAGAGGTGAATTTGAGGTTAGGTATTCAAATAGAGATGTGGAATTGACAGTTGAATGAATTTGTGTGGAATTCAAGGTAGAAATCTAGATTAGAGGTTTGATTTTTGAACCATGAGCATATAAAGCCATGGCCTAGGTGAGACCATGAAGGGAGTGAATACAGGGAGGAGGAAAGGAGACTCCTCAGTGGAGTTGGGAAGATGAGAGTCCAAAGGTTACTAAGAAGCAATAGCCAGAAATGTGACAATCAGGTGAGTTTGGAGTCATGGAAGCCTTGTGAGAAAATGGTTCAAAAACTGTTTCAGCTGACTGTGCCCAAAAAATCTAGTAAGATGGAGACTAAGAATTGATCTGTAATTATGCTTTGGAGCTTGGTAAACCTCCAGATGCTGCAAGGAGATAAAAAGTCTTGTCTCCAGGGGCTGGAGAGATGGCTCAGTGGTTAAGAGCACTGACTGTTCTTGCAGAGGACCCAGGTTCGATTCCCAGCACCCACATGGCGGCTAAGAGCCATTCTTAACTCCAGTTCCAGGGGAATGCAAAGCCCTCTTCTGACCTCTGCGGCATTGCACGACATGGGTGCACTCACATACAGTGTAATACACTCATACACATAAAATAAAAATAATAAATTTTTTTTAAAGTCTTGACGGAGTATCCCATAGTGACACCTGCAGGATTTTGATTTCTCCTTGTGCAAGCAAAGACCAGTTGGCTGGTATGTGGATGCTCCACAGTTTGTTGATATTCCTTGTTCGTGATGTATGTAACTATCTTACTTGAATATTCCTAAGATTGTTTTGAGGGTTAAATGCATGATAAATGCAGAGTGTGAGACTTGGTGTTTATAATCACTCAGTAGTGTTGGCGTCAGCTTTTATCACAACTCTGGTGAGTCTCATTTCATTTTTAGCTCTCAATTCAAGCTGCAGTTTAGAGGTATTCCAAAGATAAGCACTGTTTTCTAGAAGTGACTGAAAGTAATCACAACATCTTAGACTTGAAAACACTGTAGAAATGAATCCATTCTCTTTACTTGACAGAGAAGGAAATAGATCCATCAAGAGTAGGTGACTTCTCAAGGTCTTCCACCAAATTTGTGCTATGACTCAGATGGGAACATGGTTGCCCCAATATTGAGTCCTTTCCAACTAGTTACAGTAAAGCTCATGATTAGAAATTTGTGTGTTCCAGACCAGGGAATATTTTCCAAAATTAAGCTTGTTCCTTTTAACCACCCAAACTTAACAACTCATTATCACTTTTGATTAAACTCTCCTGTGGCTCTCAAAACATTTCTGTACAATGGAGTTATTAGAGTCTAGAGGATTCTTACTTGATTTCTTTACCAATTGGTTTAAGTTTCAGTGCAGTCCCTCTAACTGTAAAGCATGTGATAAGGTCTTATCATAATGTTAAAAAATGTTAAATCGGGGCTGGAGAGATGGCTGAGTAGTTAAGAACACTGACTGTTTTTGCAGAAGACCTGGGTTTGGATCCCAGCACCCACACTGCAGCTAACAGTTGTCCATAACTCCAGTCCCAGGGGATCCGACAGCCTCTTCTAACCTCCGCAGGCATTGCATGACTTACCTACATGCAGGCAATATATGCATACACATAAAATAAAAATAATAAATAAAATTTTTAAAAATGTTAAATCTATTCTTATATTTCCTGGAAGGATATAAATTAATGGAATTAAGAATAAGTACATGAGGGGCTGGAGAGATGGCTCAGTGGTTAAGAGCACTGACTGCTCTTGCAGAAGACCCAGGTTCGATTCCCAGAATCCATGTGGCAGTTAACAACCGCCCATAACTCCAGTTCAAGGGGATATGATGCCTTCTTCTGACCTCCACAGGCATTGCACAACACAGGTACACATATACACATGCCAGCAATACACTCATACACATAAAATAAAAATAATACAATAAAAAAGAACAAGTACATGAGTTTACATGTAAAAAGCATCCACGATTTTAAGCACACATTTATTTATGTTGTACAAACATATAGAATTATGAAGGCATTATGGGGATTTCAGTACACAGTGCAGATCTGTAGCTCACAACTTATTATAAATAAATAAATGCTATTTTTCCTTCAGATTTTCAGTATCTATATGGAGTGTGTATGTATTTGGTTATTGGAATAATCTGTATCTCTGTTGCATTTTTCTACAGAGAAATTCTATTATTTTATTAAACTCCCAAATACTCCTATGGGAGATATTTGTATTTTAGAAATGAGAAAATTAACATCTCAAAATGTTAAATATGTCCAGATAAACTACATGAATAGAAACAGAAATCCTTTTCTGCTTTCTCCCATTCACCAGGCAATCTTTGAGTCTCATCCAAGAATCTGAATTTAGCCCTCTGTATTTTCATCTGTTCCAGGAATAAACCCTACCAGAAAATAAAGTCTACTGATTCTTTGTGCTCACAAGTCTGCCATTAACTTTTCCCATCACTAGTGACCACAGACTCAACCCCTGCCGGCCTCTAAGGTCATGTGGTATATATTGCTACAACAACAGTGAATCTATCACATTGCACTCTGGGATAGCTCTTAATAGAGCGCTGGTCACTTACATTCTATCAAACCTTATGGAGAACTAAGCTGTGCATCTCTAGAGACCAAAGTAGCAAGAAACAGACAGCAAAGGATTTTCTCCTTCCCTAGCTAGATTCTGGTGCCTGTTTGTGAGGATGAATGCTTCTGGATGCTGGCCATCCATACAGAATGTTCTGGAAGAATAGCTGATCTCTGGGTGGTTACAAGGTGGCTGGGAGGATTAGAAATAGAGGAGGGTAGTACATGTGAAGTGCTAAGCAAATGGTCTTGAAAGAAAATGTCCACTAAATGTCAGTAATTATTGTTGGTATTTGTAAGGTTAGAAGAAAGACTATGGGAAGGGCTAATGATTATAGCTGTGGTTGCCATTTATTAAATTAGATTTAAATCCCCACTGATTTGTATGTGACATGATTGTCACTTCATTCCATAGATAAAATAGTAGCCAATTTGGGATAGGACAAAGGTTTCTTTGATTTTACCAAGCTTAATCATTCATTCATTTACCAAGTGCTTACCAAGTCTCATGCACTAGGAACTGAATTAAGCAAAGAGGACAAGAGAGACCTGGTCCCTGCTCCCATAGGATTTAGTCTAGGGAGAAGTACAGGTGGGTAAAACCCAAATGCCATGATGTCCCAAAGCCAACCTCCATCTTTGCCCTACCACCTTGAATGCAAACATCTTAAATGCCATCCTTGACAGACATGGGGTATGTACCTAAAATCTCAGGACTCAGGAGGCTGAGGCAGAAGACTTTCAAGTTTGGAGCCAGCTGAAGTATATAGTAAGGCCATGTCTCAAAAAGACTTGGTCTGGGGATGTGGCTCAATGTGAGTATGCTTGACCAGCATGCACAAGGCTCTAGATTCTAGACCTAGCACAACTAAATAAATATTTGTCCTATTAAGACAGTAAGAAAAAGATGGTTTACTGAAAACACGTAGGGGAAAGAGCAGGGGATACAGAGTTTACACTTCACAACAGCAGAATTCATTCTCCCTACAAGTCATCTTTGTCCTCCTGACTGCCACAGTCCTTAACCTCCTCACCTGCTCTGCCTTCTGCTTCTCAGTCTAGGGACAGGCCTCTAGCCAAAGATATTCCCTTTAGGATGCTCTGTGGTTCTTGTTTCCTTATGCAGACCATTTAGCCTTAATCTCAGGTATTTAAAAAAGGTTCTCTCATTAGCAATTTATCTGTAACGGGATGTTTGTACAGAGAAGCCATGGCTCTCAGCCAGGAGGCAACGTGCTGGTGCTGAGTCTCAGAAGATTCACATTCAAAGGCTGAGCCCAGAGCACAGCAGGGTATTGCCTTTTATATGCTGTGTTAGTTTTTGTTTACTCTTTGATCTCTTTGTCTCACTTATCTGGTAACATGCATTCTGACTAGGTGTTTCATGACACAGGGTTGGGCCAGGGTTACACATGGATATATAGACTGATTGATTATGTTACCTCACCTTTTCTTTATTCTGGATGGCCTTTACCACATACTCATTTTTAGAAGAAGACTAGGAGATTATAAATAAAATATCTTTCTCTTGGTCCCATAAGTAAAGAGGCAGTTTTATTATAGTTCACCCTGTGTTCAAAGAATATAAAGGAAGGACTTCTAACCTGGACTTAAGGCAACAGGGCAGGTCTCTAAACTATGGTGGATGTCAACCAGCATCCATTGTTCATCTGTTGTTAACTATCCTAATTTGATGGTGGAGGTGAGAAGGAGGGAGGGACACCCATACCTTCTACATAAAGCCCACATGTGGGGAGAATGATTCTACTGGCCTAGCTTAAGCCTAAGGGGCCTAGTATAGTCATCCTCCCAGTCACAGTTACTGGATCAAGGTGAGCAAGGACATAAGCTGAGCTGATGAGACTAAAAAATGTTTGTATGAATGGAGGAGGTAGCAGGAGTTGAGAGCTGGAAAAGACACACTTTCTTTTGATTGGCTATCGGATCACCTTGAGGACCCAGTCACAGTAGGATGATTATATTGCCTAAAGGAAAACAGGAACCCCATGGCTTGGTAGAGCTGCTGAATCAGTCTCAGTGAGGGAGCCTTTCTTATCTGAGAGAATGAAGCTTCTGTTGTCTGTTGCTTGCAATACAACCCAGCCTAACAGATGCAGAAGGTGAGATATGATCAGCGAGTAGCCAAGAACTTTGATACATGGCAGGCAAGTACCAGATCGACAACATGCAGATGTTTGCTTGAAAGAATCAACTGATTTTCAAGATAACAATAAAATCCAACTTTTACATGCCCTTAATTATGGTTAGATAAAGAGATCTGATTTCAGCACCACTCACAATCTCCCCAACTTAGAATGACTAGGAACTATATAATGTGTGTTTTAAAAAGAAAACTTCAAAACTTTTTTATAAGACTTAAAAGATTATTCAAATAAATGGAGAACTAGTTCTACAATAAAGAGACTTAAAACATTAAAATGTTTGTACCAAGCAACAGGATTGAATTTGATTAAATTGACAGGTTTAAAATTATTCTTTACTATATTTTATTTGTTATTTTAATTTTATGTGTATGAGTGTATTGCCTGCTTGTATGTGAGTGCACCTGTGCCATCCAGTGCCACAGAGATCAGAAGAGGGCATTGGATTTCCCTGGAACTGGAGTTAAGAATGGTTCATAGCTACCATATGGGTACTGGGAATTGAATCTAGGTCCTCTGCAAAAGCAGTCAGTGCTCTTAACCACTGAGCCTTCTCTCCAGCCCTTAATACTATTCTTATCTAAACACCAGCATTTTTAATTCCACAAACATATTCTGAAATGTATGAATAATAATTTAGGTGGTAAGAATGCCGCTGATAAGGAAAATAGGAAATAAGGTGTTCTTATCAACACAAACCAGTAAAATCTAGAATATAATTAAAATAATGTATTAACTAATATCACAGATTAAAGGAACCAAATGAAGGGAAAACTTTGTACAAGGTATTTTTTTAAAGTGGCATATAACTATATAAGTAAAATTATTTAAAATGAATGCCTGTAGGGCATGGTGGCCCACACCTGTAGTCCCAGCACTGGGAGTCAGTAGGATTGCTGCAAATTTGAAGTGGCCTGATCTACATGGCTATACAGCTCTGGTCTAGCGAAGGCTACATAATGAGGTCTTGTTTTAACCAATCACACACACACACACACACACACGTTTCAGAACAAGAACTTTTGAAATACAGGCAGAAAGGAAAACATCTGAAGCATTTCTCATTGGCCGATTTGGCCAATGGCCTTTCCTAAACCTCCTTTACTACAAAAGAACCAGGAAGAATTAAGTACTTTACCAGCCACTGTTGCAGTCATGTGACCATATGACACAATTCCAGCTAATGAAAATTAAGAGTAAGTCTGCTGGTAGGCTTCTGAGAAAAATTTTATTTTCCTGGTAAAAGAGACTGTTTTTCCTTCCTGCTTTGGATGGAGGGTCAGCAGTTCTTTTGCAACCATGCGGTAGTAAGCATAAGAGAAAGACCAAGAGACTCTGAGTTACAGCATCATCAAAGAGACACAGATGACCAGCAGCTCTCCATCTCTGAACTTCTATAAACTGAGAAGAATAAATCCCTATTCATCTAAGTCACTCTTACTTAGAATTTTGTTATCTGAAGTCAAGGAATCATAATGAATACTACAATTGAATAAGAGGTGTTGGAATTAGTCATAGCAATTTTTAAAATGGCTAAGCAGTCAATATACGCCAGATGGGTTATATTTTTATTAGTATGAAAAAAGAGCAGAATATTGAATAAAGTATTTAACATATCTGTGAGAAGAAACCTTTTTCTTGAAACTTCATGAGGAATTGTAATGAATATGATAGGTAACCGCATATTTAAATGT
>NW_008359442.1:2881183-2882776 GCF_000622305.1 Nannospalax galili | reverse complement strand
ATAACAAATAACATAAAAGGAGCTTATTCAAATGTATTAGTTCTACCTTAGCTATATCCCATCAGTTTGGTAGATAGATGGTCAAAGAATATGAACAAGAAATATTCCCAAGAAGAAACAGGAACAGAAAACGACATTTCAGATGTCCATCCCCAGTAGGAATCAAAGACATGCAAATCAAAGCAACCTTGAAATATCATTTGACACCTACTTAATTAGCATTTTTCAAAATGATGAGCTGGCAAGGTGACAGAGATGTTGGTACACTGATTCATTTCGGCTGGCACCACAAATTTATACCACCTTTGAGAAAGCAATATGGTAAGCACAGAGAGAGTTCTGTGCCTTCTGGCCCAGTAATTCCAGTTCTTACAATTAGCTGGAAGGGGAGCAATTCAACAGGAGCAGAGATGTGGTACTGTTCTTTAGAGCCTCCACAATTCAATTAAATCCAATTAACATGCATTTACACCTTCCACCTGCCAAGCAGAGGCAACAGGGAATCAGAAATTAATAAGACACTGTATCTGACCTCAGGGGGCTCACAGTCTGGCAAAGGAGTCAGGCAGATAAATAAATACATTACAAAATGGTCAGTAAGTCGAGCAGTAGAAACGGAAGTCAGAGGAGCTAGATATCTTTAGGAGGCTGATCAGAGCAGGTGAGCAGAGAGCAGGCAGCATTTATACAGGCTTAGACAGGGGACAAGGCCAAAATATAGTGATGAAGGCACAGTCAAGGCAGGGAACAGTGAAGAGTCCAGTTGTGTGGAATACAGATTCCAAAAGGAGGTTTACAGAAAACAAAGATTCACTTCATAATTAGGGAAATGCAAATTAAAACCACTTTAAGGTTTCATCTTACCCCAGTCAGACTAAGATCAAGAGATCAAATGATATCAAATGCTGGAGAGGACGTGGAGAAAGGGGAACGCTCATCCATTGCTAGATTCATGCAACCCCTATGGAAAGCAGTGTGGAGAACTCTTTTTTAAAAAAATATTTTATTTATTATTTTTATTTTATGTGTATGAGTGTATTGTCTGCAGTGGGGAGAACTCATAAAAACTAAAAATTTGGGGCTGGAGAGATGGCTCAGAGGTTAAGAGCGCTGACTTCTCTTGCAGAGGACCTGGTTTGATTCCCAGCACCCACATGGTGGCCTCAAACTGTCCTTAACTCCAGTTCCAGGGGAATCCAAAGTCCTCTTCTGACCTCCACAGCATTGCACGACACGGGTGCACTCACATACATGCAGGCAATACACTGGTACACATAAAATAAAAATAAAACATTAAAAAAATACTAAAAATGAACCCACTATATGACTCAGTTATACCACTCCTTGGCATACACTCAAAGGATTCATCCTGCTGCAGAGACACTTGTACATCCATGTTTGTTGCTGCTCTTTTCACAACTGAAGAGTGGATGATGAAAATGTGGTACGTTTACACAATGGAGTTCTACTCAGCAGTAAAGATGAAATCATGAAATTTGCAGATAAATGGATGGAACTAGAAACTGTTATACTAAGTGAAGTAACACAGACTGAAAAACATTTTTAAAAATGGTCAACAGGGGCCAGGTGTGT
>NW_008359442.1:2873009-2880752 GCF_000622305.1 Nannospalax galili | reverse complement strand
GTGGAGATACATTCCCATGAATTGTGGAGCACAGTGAACCATTACTCCACCACAAAAATGGAAATTATGAAAGCAGGTAAGACCAGGGGAACGTAGCTGGCTCTGACAGCACTAAAAATTTCTCCAAAATTCACCCTTCTTTTTAAATCTCAAAATTCCTTTTGTTGAAATATAGTTCACATATTAAAAAATTCACCCATTTAAAAAGTACAAGTCAGTGGGTTTAGCATAGTCACAATCTACCTAGTTAATTCTAGAATGTCCTCATCACCCAAAGAGAAGCTCATTAGCACTCACTCCCAATTGCTCCCAGCTTTGACAACTGGATTCTACTCTTTGTCTCACAGAATTGCTTGCTTTTCAGTTTCTCCTCCCCATCCCCTGCGGTCTTCTCCAGCCCTGGGTAAGCAGACCCAATACCCTATTTACTGCTCGGGCTTTGGTGGGGCCACTGGCCCTCCCCAGAGTACAGATGGTTGGTTGCAAGTTAGCACCTCCTGGGTAAAGGTACAGGCATAACAAAAGGGAATTAAACAGACTGTTGTAAAACTACAGAATGTGCCTTACAGAATGCATAGTTTGCTTGGTGGTGCTCTCAGGGCCTACCCCTCTACTTGAGCCCTTCCTCCCGAGGTGAGGCTTACCTCCTGATTCCCTCTGCGATAACAGGGTGGGTGGAAACCAGGGTCGGGGATCCTGGGGAGGGCAGGAAGCACACCTTCTTTGGCTAACAGGCAAAGGAAATCTGGTGCTGCACTTAATTTTTCCACTAAGGAACTCAAGAAAGCATTGTTAGCGAGGCGGCAGGCCTCTGGCCGCCTTTACCGAGTTCATTATCTGTCTTCCTCACCAGCTTTATCTTCAGGATGCTATTTCCCCTTTCCTTAAGTTGAGGTTCTCTGTGGATATGAGCACAGATGATTTTTCTTACACTGGTATTTGCTGTGTTTTCCTGACCAGCTAAGGAGGGCACTCAATTTGATGGGGGAGTTCTGGCCTTTTTATTGTACACATCTTGGTACATTCTCTTTATAAGCCTCAGGGTTACAAGACCTTAATTCATGAACAAACTACAGAAATTATTCACTCCAGAGTATTTCCAAGCCCCTCAGCAAAGATGGGGATGAAACATAACATGGCATTGATTGTGCAGCCACAGGGAAAGTCTGTGATGGTGGTAGGAGGCATTACCAGGAGTCAGGATATCTAGATTGGGGTTTAACCTCTTAGTTTCCTCATTAATAAAGTGAGAGTTGTGGTAGAAAGAAGTAATAGCAATTCATTCTAGATTCAAACTCTAGCTTATCTAAATTAGTAAAGAGAGAACTGGTCTCCTTATTTAAGAGCTGTCTGGTCTCAGGGATTTGGTGAAAAGAAAGAGAAGGGGAGGGGAATGGAAAGGCAAAGGACAAGAGATGAGAAAGGGCAGAAAGGAAGAGAGGAGAGAGAATGGAAAAAGAGAGAGGGAAGGAGAGATGAGGAAAGGAAGAGGAGAGACGAGGCCAGCCCGGACAGAGGTGGGCACGAAGGAGTTGGGGAGGGCTGGAACTGTAGCTCAGTGGTCAAGCACTAGCCTCTATATTATTCTTTAATATATCGAACAGCTCCATTTACTTGAGATATTCTGAAACTCAAAGATTTTGGTTTTCCCAGAGTTCAGAGAAGAACTTAGTTATCTCAACTTCAAGTCCAATATGTGTGCTGTATCTTATGCCTCTATCCAAGTAATATATAAAAGGAGAATAACAGCAGTAAGAACAAAAGAACAGAGGGAAAAATTCTTCTGGCAGCTCTTGCAGTCTCCAGGCCATTTTCACAACCATCACTCAATCAAAGAGGAATGTGAGAAACATCATAGGAAGCTGCTTTCCAAATGTGCCGCTGCTTGAAATGTGTTTTTCATATCCTTGGGAAGAAAAAGGTCCCTCTTTAAAAACAGCAGTGTTCTCAGAAAGAAGTGGGATGGGGAGTCTGATCATTTACTAACCTCTAATGGGAAATCAAAGTTATTCTATGAAAAATAAATTAATTCTACATTGATTAGCTAGGTAGGGATTGGGATGAATCTGGTGTGGAATTTGAGCAGAGTCTCCAGGAATGCTCTATTCTCTTTTTTCTGTGTGAGAGGAAAGTAGGCCTTTGGAATCTAAGCTCACTGCATCTTCTAGATGGCAAAGCAACTAAAACATCTGGCTCAGACCTGGGGCCCAGGAAGAAGGTTGCAGCAGAGAGCCAAGCCCACCCTGAGCTGTGAAGGTGAAAGGAGCTATCTTTACATCTATTACAACTGTCATTATTAAAATTAATGAAGAGAATTTTGCATTTAAAAAACTACCAACATCACATTTTGGCACAGTTGGCTCCTCATGTTTGAAATACATTCATCTTTAAGTTTCCCTGGATTTCCTCCTATCAGTCTCCTTTGCTTTGCTCCTCAGTGCATAATATTAGATTCACATAGTCATTCCTCTCTAGGCCCTATTTCTTCACCACCATCTTATTTAAATGTCATCCATGGGATGATACTTTCTGAACTTTATCTACAGCCTCTGTTATATGCTGGATTCTGAATAAAAATCACCAACACCACTTAATTGAAAGCAGCAAGGTAAAGTTTTATTACAGCCGGCCGATCGCGCTATGTCAGGAATAGAAGCAGCCTCAAACACCAGTCGGCCAGAATATTTATAGGAATACAGAAAGCAGAACAAGTGGGCCAATCAGGTTTATACAACACAGCAAAATTTGAACATAGCAAACTTTGAATTTACCAATCAACTATCAGTCATTGTGCGGACATGGGCTTGGGTAAGCAAAGCAGTTTTAAATAAGCAGCCTAGATTACAATACCCTGTGGCATGCGGTCAGGCCCTTTCTTGGAATACAAAGTTGCTTCTCCCTTCTAGGCATCTTTCATAAGTAGGGTAAAAGGCACCTCTCCTGAAATGGCTGCTTTGGGAAAAATGTAGTAACTTAGGCCAGGTTAGTTTAGCTGAGATAGTCATGATACATCTAGCTATATAAGCAAAATGTCCACATGGGTGTCCAATGATCAACTTAAATTTTATATATGCAGAACAGAAATTTTGATTCTGTTCCCATTTTCACCTCTCTGGCTGCCCAAAGGCCAAATTCTGCATCAGGGCCTTTGTGTGTGTTGTTCACTTGGCTTGGAACCCTCTTCCCACAATCTAACCGACAATGCCTCTTAGTTACTCAGATTCAGTTCAAGTATCACTTTTTTCCTGAAGCTATCCTGACTGCCACCTAAAGGGGACTCTCCTTCCCTCAGCACCACCCCAAGGCATTCTGGTCATCAAGAAGACAATCTGGAAATTGCTCCATGACCCTACGATTATCACTACCTATCAACCCCTAGGCACTTGACAAATTTTTACTGAATGCATATCTATATGTTCAAATGTATCTGGGGATCTGTTTTCCTGTAATTATCACACAAACACACACACACACACACAATAAAAATAAAAATAAAAATAAAATAAAAACACTGGGTTGGAAGAAGATGGAAGAAGACACCAGTTCAAGCATGATCATGAATTTAAACTGATTTTGGAAAGAGTAAATCCCACTGGGATACTGGGGAGGGAAGGGGGATGGGGATGTGAGGGAGGGTGCTTCAAACAAACAGATGAACACAAGGAAGTAACTTGTTTCATTTCCAGACTTTGAGATTCCAGTAATTCCCAAGTGCCCAGAAAGTGCCCAGAAAAAGGGAAATTAGCATGGAGAAATCATTTTATTTTTGTTTTGCCAAGAAAAGATAGTATGTGAAAATTTTATCATTACTGTCACATCATCGGCATGTCATAAAGAATATTTAGCTTCCAAAAAGTAGAAGAGACATAAAGTTCATTGTTCTTTTCTTTTTCTTGTATTACATAAACTTTTATTGTCCTCATTTCTCTCACTGTGCCAAGGGCCTTTGGAAATACCACCTGATACCAGGGGGGAAACACTGTTCAAGGTCAAGAGTAATCAAGTCTCAAGACTTTACTTCTCAGCTTTTTGTACATGTCTATGTAAAGCTTTCTGAGAGGTAGTCTCTGTCAAGTATTATAATATTTAAGTGACTTCAGAAACCTGGCATCAAAATGTTACCTAGAAGTTTTCTCATACGATAACCAATTATAAGGCGAAGCTTATAAAAACTAGGTAAGGTGTCCAAAAGAAATAAAGGTGTGTGGTGCATTAAGGAAGAAGCTGATGGGTCAGCAGAGTTTTACTCTGTAAAAAAGATTTGTAACATTGAAAGCATTGGCCGAGACATCTAGTATGATTGTCACATAGAACATAATGTAGGATTTCCTTTCATTTTACTATAAATTATTTTTAAATAAACATTTTTAAAAAGTAAGATAAAAAGGGACAAATAGCAAGAGACAACTGAAAAAAAAATGTTTAGTCTACTGGGGAAACAAAACCAAGTGAGGCAGATGATAGCAAACATTATCTGCGTTCACTGCCAAACCAATTTTTTCAGGAGTAACACCCACGTGAGAGGGAGAATACATTTTGAAAATGGAAATGTGAATAATTTCCTCAGATGACTTATTTCATTTGAAAAGCTTTTAAAATCTAAAAGCTTTTAAGATTTCAAATCTGCTCCCAGGGAATATACAGAATTCCAAGTGACAATGATAAGAAACAAAATTCGAAAGGGAAGAAAGAAAGATTCTGGGCCAAGGGGCACCAACCAGTCAGTGTCTAAAAGAAGCTGGTGTGATTTGGCCACCTATTAAATGCCATTTTAAGAACCAAAAAATTTAGGGCCCAGTGGGGAGCACAGGGGGGCTATAGTTATAAACAACAATGGGGACTAAGTGCTCTGGTCATTTCATTGAGGTATTGGTCCTGGAGGGCAGTAAACAGGGCCTGGCAGTAAACAGGGGCTGGCTCACTAACTAGATCAACAAAGGTGAGAAGGAGAATCAGAATGGTCTCCATTTGGACCAATAGCTCTGCAGGGGTATCCACATCCCTACTCAAAGTAGGAAAACTCAATCAGCAGCTGTTCTTGCCCACCTCCCCTGATGATGGAAGGGAGTCAAATGTGACCCATACTCCTAAGCCGTGGGGGCGTCTAGTGAGCTGCTGAACAGCAGTAAGGAAATGAGGCTTTCAGTAAGTTGATACTATAAACTGCAGGTTCTCTGATGTGCTTAAGGAGGAAGTAATACCAGGAGAGATAGATTTGAATTCCCTATAAAACCCAAGTTTACTCTTTGAACTTATTTATAATAGGTATTTTTTATTTTAAATTTACACTATATACAGGCTGGAGAGATGATTCAGCAGTCAAGAGCTCTGGCTGCTCTTGCAGAGGACCTGGGTTTGATTCCCAGCACCCACATGGCAGCTAACAACCATCTGTAAGTTCAGTTCCAGAGGATTCAGCATTCTTTTCTGGCCTTTTCGGGCATTGCATGACACAGGTGACTTACATACACTCAGACAGAATACTCATGCACATAAAATAAAAATAAATATATTTAAAACAAATTTTAAAATATTTAGACTATATAGTGTCTGTGATTTAGAATTAGGTTGATGCAAAAACTACTCATACATTTTCCTGTTACTCAAGACAAGCAAAGAAAGCTAGTACCAGTCTTTCTTGACTTGCATGACACAGGTGACTTACATACACTCAGACAGAATACTCATGCACATAAAATAAAAATAAATATATTTAAAACAAATTTTAAAATATTTAGACTATATAGTGTCTGTGATTTAGAATTAGGTTGATGCAAAAACTACTCATACATTTTCCTGTTACTCAAGACAAGCAAAGAAAGCTAGTACCAGTCTTTCTTGACCAAAGAACTTCTAACACACTAGTCCTAGAAACATATTGAAAACACAATGGCCCCTGATACTGTAGTTTCTCTAGTAGTCAGAACCTGGGGTGGGTTAAATCCTGTGTGTTATTGGAAATAATATCGCCAAGCAGAAGATAGACTCAATTCAGTTGGTTCGAATTTTAATGAAAAGGTTATAAAGACATCAGACATTGCTTTAAGACTCATCTCAATTGAATTCAATTTATCACTCATAGGGAGAGGCTCTGGCAAGAAGCAGAGGCAGGAGAGAGGAATTAGGAGGCCTGAACTTGGTCTATTTGTTCCTGCAACTGGCTGTGTGTTCATGGTGGCTGTGCCATGTCACTTCACTTCTCTGAACAGTAGTTTTCTTAGCTGATTAATTAGGGTATTGATGATCTGCAAGGACTTTACTAGTTCCAAAATAACATAATTTTATATTTATAGCTAAATCTGTGAGACTGAACAGTAAGTTTTAATAGGTTGCCTGTCCAGCAATAACTGGCTATGTATCATTCAGTTGTTAAAATGACCAAAACACCTGGATTAAAAACCATGGGCTTGTTATTTTATAACCTTAATCACTTACTGGCTTAACCATGGATTAGTCCTTTTGAATGTTTAAATTTCTTTCTAAGATACTATAATTAATTTGGGGCTGGGGAGACATCTTAGCTAAATTAAGAGTGTTTACTGTTCTTCCAGAGGACCTGAGTTTAATTCCCAGCAGCCACATTGGGAAGCTCACAAATGCCTACAACTCCAGTTCCCTGGGATCTAACACCCTCTTCTGGCTTCTGTGGGTACACACACACACACACACACACACACACACATACACACATAATTTTTAAAAATATTATATTTAAAACAGTTTTAATAAAATAAGAATATCCCCCACACCCATGAGCAGTTGAGTTCAATCACATAATCTGACTTGTTTGCAGGTATCTTGACATGTAACACATGGTTATTTTGCTAATTTTCCTCCATTTGTGTCTATAGCACCACGTTTTGCTGCCTCCTAAACCTTGCTTTTTGTTCTATTTATACTTCCTAGGTCTCTATCCAGTCTCTAAATGTTAGTTTCTCAGTGTTCCCTTTTAGAAATTTCCCTCTCTAATTGTATCTGCTTTCCTTGGATGATTTCATCTTCACCCACAATAGTGAACTAGTAAATATTTAACCAACAGCTCTTGGTGGTGACAGAGAGGGCTGATTTATAGTGTATGCTCATTTCTATGGTGTATATACTTCCACTGTAGCCAAAAGCAGGCTACCAGGCATTGACTGTGGAGTAGGGAAAAGAGCTACTTCTAGATGCCACACTACCCATCACTTCTGTGGCTAGTTACGATCTCCATTTGATTGACATCCCCATCCCACCACTAACAGCAGCAGTAGAAGCAGCAAAATGAGAAGACAGAGGGGGGAAACCCAAGGAAGTCATTTTGTATCTCAACTGAGAGATGCTATAAAACATCTCACAAGGCAGTTGATCGGACACGGACAAGAACAGATCTCCAGTAAGGAGTTATTAACCTGTAGTAATTTAGGTACACCAGGGAAGAATAATTTTATGTTATAGTCACTGGAAAGTGGGGCCTGGCTATTCTCCTGTATTATAATTCAATATTTTGGTTATCTAAGCAGCTACTTAAGTCCTCAAACTAGGATTCATTCTGTATTCCATGACCTTCCAATAAAATCAGTTCTCCCAGCATGTTCTTGAATCCATCTTTTCATATTCATAGGCATTCCCTCTGCTCAAGCCCTCATCCTGTCTTGCGGGAGGTTCGAGTCTGAGACCCCCATGCAAGGATGACTGGGGATGAATAAGTGTGCCGTTCACCAGCCCTTGCCGCCCCCAGCATCAGGAACAATCAGACGCAACGGG
>NW_008359442.1:2871907-2872880 GCF_000622305.1 Nannospalax galili | reverse complement strand
CTTTAGGTCCCCACATCTCCCCCTTTTTATTTTTATTTTAAGGCCAAACTGACTTTATTTCATGGGTTACCCACCTCATAGACGGCTCCCTGAGGAGAGATGGCTATCTCCTTCCTCTAATCTTATGCATTTTTGCCTGTCTTAGGTTGTGTCACCTCTGACTAAGCCTTGCCCATCACTGGACCATGCACCTGGCCATGTGCAGGTACTGTCTTAGGAGTGCTTGTCATGGGACATCTTACCCTCCCTTGGTTAAAAATGCATCATGATTAAGGGCAGTCGCGTGGGTAATGCCAGCCCGTGACAGTCTTAGTCTCTGCCTAATTTGGTTAGCCAAGCATGGGCAACCAGAGGGGGTATATTCCTGGGGGAGTCCATAATCATGAGGAGGTGGGCTGTGGCAGTTCCAAGGGTCCTCTGTTGCCGAATTATCTGGTAAAAGACACTTAAAGATAAGCATCACCAAGAGAAACAAAGCAAGTCATGGCATAGGACAAGTTGAAATACTTCTGAGACCATGTACCTTTTAGCCAGTCAGCCAGTTGTCAGAGGCTGACTGGCAATGAAGCCAAGGAACTGGGTCCTTCACCTCAGATGGAATTTTGTCTCATGAACTATTGTCCATGGACCGTCATGCTAGTCAGTCGGATCCTGGCCTACCCACTTAAGGTTTTTCGCAGGCACCCATATGGGGTTTGAATCTCCTGTAGGGTAGACACAGCCAAAGCCTCAACCCATGGTTAGCAATGGACCTGGGCCTCTCCACTGCCCCATAATGGGGTCCTTCCACCTTACCCTTACCTCAGGTCTCTGCTCCTGTCATCCCCAACACTTCTGAAACTGGGATTCCAACTGATTTTTTTGAAAATTAAGAATAAGGCCATATCCAGCTGTTGGTGGGGCCTTATTCCCCCTTTTTGTTTTTGTAATTGAATTTTTAGATTTTGATGGTCGCATTCTACAATGGCTTGAC
>NW_008359442.1:2866950-2871636 GCF_000622305.1 Nannospalax galili | reverse complement strand
CAGGCATGTGAGAATGTGTTCATGGACACAAAAATATAACAATCTTTAATATAAGAAATAAATCTGAGGGAATAGCAGGGATCCAAGGCAATCCCCTTAAGGGTGTACCCACTAGGGTCATCCTAGCATTGTCTTTACACAAGTCTTGCAACATTCTCCATTTTCCAGAGGGTTTCTTAATAACAAAAACAGGTGTGTTCCATGGACTTATAGAAGGCTGGATGTGGCCCAACCATAATTGTTCCTGCACAATTTCCTTTAAAGCCTGTAGCTTTGTCCTATGAGGTTGGCAGGTAATCCTGCCACCACCAGGGGTCTCACCTCCCCTTTAGCTCCATCTGAAGCCCTGAAGTTGGCCAGGGCACTCCCGAGGTGCCACTTGTTACTTTGGCTGCTTTTGGTTTCACTTCTGAGAGCCCCAGCAGGGGATCAATCCCCAATTGAATCTCCCTTTGTCGAGCTAGGCATTCCACATGTTCCCATGTATCCCTAGTAAAAACATTAGCCCCAAGTAGCCAGGGAGCCAAATGAATGGCCTCTGCCCAAACCTTTTGAGCTGCTGGATCTGACAGATCCAATCCCCTACTTTTAAGCATATCTCTTAGCACCTTAAGTGCTGGGTCCTCAGGCTTATTAGTCGCGTTACCCATCTTTCAGGTCTTGCTTACCCCAGACTCTCGACTGGCCCCAGTCCTTTTCCTTTACACCTTCCTTTGAGCCCCATGTTGGGCGCCAGTTGCGGGGGGTTTGAGCCTGCGACCCCCACGCAAGGATGACTGGGGATGAGTAAACACGCCATTCACCAGCCCTTGCTGCCCCCAGCACCGGGAACAATCAGACACAACAGGGGAGCCTAGTCAAGCAGGAACTCATTTATTGCAGGCGTTACAGAGCTTATAAAGGCATCTGGAAATCCCTCTCCCCTGCTGAGGGTGTATCTTAAGGAGGATCACACTCTGATCATGCACTCCTCAGCAGTGCAGAAGTATCCTTCAGACTTTCAAAGCAAGTCAGGCCACACCCCAGTAACTTCCTCTTGGACCTCTGCAAGGCGGGGCCTTTAGGTCCCCACACTGTCTCAGCTGCATTTTCTTGGAGAATCTCCCAATCAGTGTCCTTGATGCCTGTCTTGCTCCTTCTAATCAGTCTATCTACTGCAGTGCTATAGAGTGATTGTCAAACAGAAATTTACTTGAGTTGCTCCTTTGCTAAAACTCCTTCAGAATAAAATCCACTCTCCTCAGGGTGGGGCACAAGCTCTTTGATGGTCTTCCTGTTAACTCCTCTTTTCTGGTTCATTTCATGCTTCCCTTCTACATCTAATGTACAAGGTTATTTAGCTATGAAAGGATGCTTTGGATGCTTCTCCTATCCTCTTCTTGGCCTTAATGCAGTTTTAAGCCCCCATTTATTTCTTCAATCATGCCAGGAACATCTGCTTTTCCTTTTCCATTTGTGCCTCTCTTTTTCTGAGGAGCGGGTGAGTTGGTACTAATCAAACCGAGGACTTCAAGTGCCGGATCACTGTGATAATCTCTCAATCTTCTTTTCCACATCTGGTTGTTTCTTCTCACCATCCTTTCCCTCACATGTTGCTCCTCCTTATATGTTTAATTTTCTTCGTAGTGTTTTTTTTTTTTTTTTTCACTTAGAACTCTCTTCTTTCTTCCTAGAAAAGGTCACATATTTCTGGGGCTTTTTCTTCTACCTAATGTGAAGTTAAATTTTTTCTTCCAGATCAGACTTCTCTTTGCAACACCTTGACAGATATCTCTTTATTGTCATAAGCTCTAAAGTTCATCATATTTCTGATTCTGTATGCATTCTTGTCCAGTATCTCAGTTTATGTCTTTGTTTGGAAGTTGTAGCAGCTATCCATGTCTTCCTGATAAATCATCCCAAAGTAGTAGTAGTTACACATGATAGCCATTTCTTAATGCTCATAAGTCGCAGGGTAGTGGGCATCTCTGCTGGCCTGAGTCAGTCCCAGCAAGTCTTGGCTGGGTTCACTTATCTGGACCATGAGCTAGGACAACTGGGATACCTGAGTATAAATTATCTTTCCCTCTCCACTAATCTAGGCTTGGCTTATTCGCATGGCAGATGGGAAGCACTCCAAGTTAGAAAGCAAAAACTATTGGAGATCTCTTGGGCCCTAAGATCAAAATTAATACATCATATCACTTCCATTACATTCTATTGACCAGAAGTCATGAAGCCAGCTCAAGATGCAGGGGTATATACCTCTTCTTAATGGAAAAGCTGAAGCCACATTCTGAGAGATGTGGATACAGACAGAGCTAAAGGAGTGTGGGCATGGTTGCAATCTACCACAGAAATAATCCTAGAAACCTCTATCATAACAGTGCAGTGGTGATGATGACAATAGTGATGATAATGATGTAGGTCATGCTTACTGAATGTTTAGCACATGCTTACCTAGAGCTAACGTCAGGAAAAAGACAGATCCTGCATCATGTTTAAAGTTTTATTATAATCATGCTATTTTGTTTACACTGTTTTCTATTGAAGTCTCACTTCCTGGTTTGCAGGCAACTATCTCATCTTCCTGGATGGAGAGAGAGAGAGAGAGAGAGAGAGAGAGAGAGAGCTCTGGTATCTCTTCCTTTTCTTATAAGAACACAGGCCCTACTGGATTAGGACTCTGTCCTGATGACTTGATCTAACCTTAATGACCTCCTGAAGGCTCTGCCTCCAAATTTAGTCACATTGGAGGTTGGAGCATCACATATGATTGGAATAAGGGTTGACTATTGACACAAGTCAGTCTATAACAACTACACACATACACATGTGCACACACACACACACACACACACACACACCCCTGCATGCATGCACCAGAATAGCTAACATGAAAAACAAAATTCCATATTAAGTGTTGAAAACTGGAATAACTATAATTTTTCATACACTGATACTGGGACTTTAAATGAGTGTAATCACTTTATAAAACCACCAGTTAGTAGAATCTAATAAAACTGAATACACGCTTAGCATAAGAACAACAGATTCTGCTCCTTGGTATTTTATCTAATGGAAATTAATATGTATCCTCCCTAAAAGACACTTACAAGAGCATTCACACCAGAACTATTCATACTCAGAAAGAACTCAAATGTTTATTATATAATAAGAAGCATACATTATAGTATAGCCATACAATAGGGTATTCTACAGCCATGAGACTGAATGAACTACATCTTCCTCCACATAGTATGAATGAAGTTTATAAACATATTGCTGACTGATGGAATACAGACACAAAAGACTTCATATTTTAAAATTCTAGCTGAAGTTCAAAAGCAGAAAAAGCAAATCTATAGTGTTAGAAGTCAGGCAGTGGTCACCCTTGGAGAGGGAGGCAGTGCCTGGAAGGAAACAAGAAGGGACAGCTTCAAGGACACTGGTTGTGCACAGATCTGGTTTCTGGTTCCACAGCTGTGTTTAGTTCATGAAAATTCATGGAGCTGAATACTTACGTGCATGTTTCAGCACATATTTTACACTTCAATAAAAAGTTTCTTGAAAAAGAAATAGTCTATAGATTCCACATTATTCTAGAATAAAGTCTCAATACTTCAATCTGGCCTAAGGCTTTTTATAACCTGGCCCCAGACCTGCCTTTCCAGCATCATTCCTACTACTTCTTGCCTAAACTACAGCCCAAATAAGCCATCTCTAATACCCACAATGCATTACGTTCTTTCAAGTTCCTTTGATTCCACCATCCATGGCCTGAACATGCTCCTCACTTTGTTTAAATGTTTTTAAAACTATTTTGTTATTTTTATTTTATATGTATGAGTGTATTGTCTGCATGTATATACGTGCACTTATGTTGTACAATGCCTGAGGAGGTCAGAAGAGGGCATCAGATCCTCTGGAACTGGAGTTAGGACAGTTGTTAGGCACCATGTGGGTGCTGGGAACCAAACAGGTTCTTTGCAAGAGCAGCCCATGCTCTTAACTGCCAAGCCATCTCTCCAGCTCTGTTTGTTTTAAACTGTAAGAAACAGCTTGGGCCTCATTTTCTGCCAGGAAGCTTTCCCTCACTGCACCCAACCCTGGGCAGTTACTATTCTGCTTTTCCTTAACATTCTATGTGTACCTGCCCTTACTTAGTACATTGCAGTATCACTGCCGCTCTTCAGGTCTGTCTTTGCTGCTGGACTATCACGGAGGCAAGGATTGTGTCCTTTATCTTTGCATCTGTAACACTGAATGTAATGCCCAGTACATAGCAAATGCCCAATAAATGGCCAGCAAATGGATAAAGAGGCTAATGAGATTGCGTTTACAGTCAGGCATGTCTGACCTTCTGACATTGCAACATGATGTCATCTACAAAATTCAGCCCCAATTGAACTGCACAATCTAGTTACAAAAAAATTGCAGAAAGAATCTCATGATGTTTTAAGAACATTTATGATTTTGTGTGGGGCTGTATTCATAGGTACTCTAGGCTGCATAAAACCCGGGGTAGCAGGTTAGACACTCTGCAAACGCACAGAATTTTTCTTTAGTCAGTCTCGTAAGAAAAAGGTGTTCTTTTTTTAAAATAGAAAATAGTGGAGCATGAAATCACATACCTGTAATCCTAGCACTGGGGAGGTAAAGGCAGGAGGATAAGGAGTTCAAGGTCCTTCTGGGCTACATAGTGAA
>NW_008359442.1:2843613-2866905 GCF_000622305.1 Nannospalax galili | reverse complement strand
AAAAAAAAAGGAAACTTATCTGGCAGCACAGACAATAGCAGGCCCCAAATTTAGTTTACAATGAGTATTCTGTTCCCCCTGAACACATATATCAGGGAAATCAGATACACATTTCCACATTTCTTAAAATATATAATGGTGATATTGCTCATTCCCCAAAGACTAATTGCAAAATGAGTGCATTCCTTTGGAATACGGGTGAAGTGTTAATGTTCTTAGTTGGCTAGGAACTGAAGAAATTCCTCTAACATCTAGATTGGCCATGTTTCTTGGTGGCTCTGCCAGAAATTCCTCAGATATCCCTGTCTAGGATTTATAGACTGAGAGGTTTATGATATTTCAGAGGGTAGAACTGGCCATTGTTTTACATATTAGACAAATGAAGTAAATGCAGTGTAAGTTGTGATTGGGCTCTGAGCCTGAAGAGTGATTGAGGTTGACCGTAATAATTTTGCCCATGCCAAACAGGTTTCGGTCAGGCACACAGCTAAGCAGTGATCAAGATGGATTTTAGGCCATGTTTCCTCCAACTTGTGCTTTTGGGTATCTGTAAAGGAGCTAATAATAGAAAGCCAGAAAAGTCTTCGATGATGGGAGATAGGATGGTAAGGAGTTTGCTATGATGATGATTCTTGGTATCAGGTAGGTGTGAAACTTGACCCTCAAACCATTTATTATCCAGAGGCTCGGCAGAGGTAAAGCACTTTGCCATTTAGAATTCTAGAATATGTGTATGTTCTAGATGTTGACCTAGACATACTAGGGCCCTTTAGAGTGCTGGCTAGTCCTATCTGACTAAAGACTTCTCACTCTCACCCTTAGGATAAGGGCTGCCGCTTATTGTAACATCCCTAACTCCAACCATTACCTCAGGTCACAGTTGACTGGACCCAAGATGGATACGTGTCTCAAGCCAAACCAATCAGATGCTCTTAAGTTGCAAGTGGGTTACAGTGAAGCATGTGGTCCAAATAAAGGGGACCTGTGGGGTTACCTAGATAGCCATGTAGGATTCAAAGGAGTGAGGGTAGCAGAGAAAAGAGGAGAGGAAAGTGAGAGAGGGATAGAGAAGAGAAAGGGAGGGAGGGAGGGAGAGAGAGAGAAAGAGAGGCTGAGACTATCATGGTTATGTTGCAGGGGGCATGAAAGGAGGAAAGATCAGTCCTTGACAGCTTTCCACTTCTGGGTCCAACTCCCAGACTGAGATCTGCCCAGGTCTAACCTGATCTTCAAGACAAAGCATCACAGTTTTGTTTCTGTTGGTTTGGGTGGTTTCTGAGGTTCCAGACCCAGGACTCCCATGCTCTGGTATTCAGACAGGAGGTCTGTCTTCACTTCCCCTGTGCCATGCCGTAGTCATCTAAGGAGGGGAGAGAGCTAGGTTTTAAGAGGTGCTGGACATAGAGAGGCCCCTCACTGGCACAATCTGATTCCATAGCTAGTACCTCCTTTGTTTTAGCACTGCATTCTGGGGGCCTGGGAGATGTTGGCTAGTGGGGGTGTTGATTGGTTCGTTAAAAACGGAAGCTTGCCACTGTGAATGATGACATTTGAATGTCAACAATACAAAATTAAGCCTGTAGAACATTTTAATGATGATAGCTAACACAGGAAATTGTATTTATGTATGGAAACTAAATTTAGAAACCTGGACAGACTGACAGGATCTCTCCTAAGTCCACGTAAATAGCCCATGCCAGGTGCGAGGAAGTGGCTTCAGTGACAGGCTGGCTTAGCAGACAGCCCCTCTCACTAAGCTACAGTCTCAAGGAAGAAAACAGGTTTTACTCAGAACAAGCTTATTTTGTAGAAGTCTTCATTTCCAGGTTAAGAGAGAACCAACTGTTTTTGAGAGAATCATTCTCAGGGCGTTCCTATTCTCTCTTCACTTCATGTCTGTAAACAAGGAAAGGGTGTGGCCTGACTTGGATCTGCACTGGACAGTGTTTGTGCAGCCTTGGCCAGAGGCGGGACCCAGTGGGAAAGAGGAAGTATGTGAGCCAGTGAGGGGAAATCTCTCCAGCTCCCTCCCTTCACCCACCCTGATCCCCCACTTTTAGAGTTTCCTCCTTTCCATAAGGTTCCCTCTACTCACTTCAGAGGCCTTGAAAACTGAGGGCAGCAGCCAAGGAAGGGAGTGATGGTAACAGGTTCTGTGGAGCAAGGATGTTGGACTGGGGCAGATGTGAGAAAAGCCTTTACTCTCCATCTCCTCTGAGCTCTGGACAAGAAGGGCTCCAGGCTCTGACCTCTTCAAGGTGCCACTCTGACCTTCCTGGAGGCTGAGTCTGATGTGAACTAAAGAGTCACAGGTTGAGGAATATCCCCCTGGACTCCACATCTCTCCCCTTTAGGATCCATGGTCCAGACACAGAGGCCAGAATTCCCTCTACAGATGATCTGGAGTCCCTTTTTCTTTCTAAGTTCATCTTTTCAAAGGTGTCTGAGTTCACTGGATTTTGAGGTAGCCTAGGGTCAGCTATTTGCAAGAGACTGGACAACGGTGGATGGTGATGCCACAAAACCCATAAACAAGATTCAGCAGTGAGCAGAGAAGCATAGCAAGCCAGGGGCTGGGAGCTGACTCCCGTTCACGGCCTCTTCACACAGAAGAACCTGGAAATTCTTTTGAATCTAGACTTCCAGGCTCTTATGAAGGTTTATCTGTCAAGGCAGGAACCCAGGACACATTTAATGATTGCTTCATATATGTCTTTTGCATCTTTATATAGAGAGATTATAAGCCTTGGCTCAGGGCCCCCAAATGTTAAGAGTGGGCCATCCCATCTCTTCAACACTGTGTGAACTTAGAGAAGGACTTAGGCCTCTGAACTTCAATTTCCTTTTCTGCAACGAAGACAATAATAATAACAGTAACAGCTATTATAAGCATTTGAACTGTAATTAATTGTAATTGTTGTTGTATGCCCCTGAACAAGTTAATTTCTTCATGCCTCAGTTTTCTCATCTGTCAAATGGGAGGATAATAATGGTAACTGTCTCTAAGTGTTGTTATTAATCACTGTAAGGGCATTATTGTAGTATCTGGCACATAATAAATTCTAGGTGTTAGTTGTTACAGCCCACCTCCTGGTATTGGTAACCACCTGGATGGTTAAATTAAAGGAAACAACATATCCAATGTGTAGGACCCAGCAAGGCACACCTCTGCCATATTTCTGAACTTGAGATTTGTCTCATTCTCCAGACTCATCCTGTGATTACAAAATCACTTCAGACTTCATAGGAAGAATGAGGCCTGTTCCTGCTTCCAACTGCAACTGTTTCTTTAGCCAAGTGTAATCTGATGAATACAAACGAAGAGTTCTGTCCTGGGATAACCTCCATTCTTGTCTGAAAAGGGCTTTGAGATTCACTCAGAAAGGTGCAAAAGAAATCTTACATCTCTGGGCAGGGATGTGGTGGGAGAAGAGGGTGAGGAATGGGGGGAGGGCTGCTGGCTCCTCTCCTGAGATTCACTGATTGCCATTCCTCACTGTACAAGAGTTTCTGCAGCCCTGTGCATTGGGCTGCAGGACTGGGCTGGGTTTGGGAATTAACTTGAAATGTTAATTCTGTAAATATCTAAAGAGGACTGATCTTGCATAGGAGGTGACTTACACAGAAAGACCTATTGGTCATGAAGAACTACAAAGTTCTTTAACAGCAAGGGCCTACTACACAATGCTACCTCTGTGGATTAGCAGTTCTGTCTTCCACTCAGCATCCAGGCAGTCCATTCCTGGGGGTAACCATCAGCAGCTTAGACTCCAAATCTCTCTCCTTAGTACTGAAACCTAAGAACACTAGGGCCACTGCCAACTGTGTGCATCAAGTCCCCAAACTTCACCTACAGTAGCATTGTCTCCTCAAGAACTTTTTGCAGGGGCTGGTGAGATTGCTCAGCAGTTATGAGCACTTGCTGTTCTTGCAAAGACCCAAGTTCAGTTCCCAGCACCCATGTCCAACAGTTTATAACCATCTGTAACTCCAGCTCCAATGGATCCAATGCCATCTTCTGGTCTCCATGGGCACCTGCGTTCACATGTACATAACACACACACACACACACACACACATACACACACACACAATTAAAAATCTTTTTTTAAAAAGCCTGTTGCACTGTCCCATGCAGGCAGGTTCTTCCTACACCTCCTGCCCCGTATACTCATTTAATCTCAAGAACCTTCTATTCCTTAATCATATTAACTCATAATAAAAGCATATCACTCTAAAATGTTTTAACTTTAGATTTGTTTAAAGAAGCCCTAAGCTAAAGAAAATATGGCTCTACCTGTGTAATTTAAGACAGCAGTCAGAAGCTGGAGAGGACTTATGTCAGGGAATGGTTCTGAGGAATGACAGGCTTCTTCCAAAGTCCCCCTCATCTCAGAATCCATTGAGTCACTCTGAACTCTGTTTTGCCTGTGCTATCTCATGTGATATTAGGGATTGCCTCTGCAAATTTGTTGGCATCACTGGCTTGCTACTGTTTGCACAGCCATTACCTAGAGCTCATGAGCAGTGGTCATTAAATCCCAGGGTCTATTGCTTCTATCAGAGCCTTTATATAGGAGTTCCCTTCTGTTCATGGTCCACAGCCTTAAGTTCTGGGGTCAGTCATGAAGTGGTGCCTAATCACTTTTGAGTTTGAAGTTTCCGAACATATACCTGTGCTTGCACACCACAGAATGGGACCATTCCAACTTGTGTGTTGCTTTGATTGTTGTGACCCAGGCCCCTCTTTTCTAAGATCATATTTGGTACAAGAAAATAAGTGAGTTGGTTTTCATACAATGTTGAACAAGCCCAGCAACAAATTATGAACATCTTTGTGACATTTCTTAAAGGAAGTAGTTGCTATGTGTGACTGGTAACTGCTTTTCAAGAGCTATTTAAATTCCTCTGCAAAGTATGAAAAGCCAATTAAGTAATCATGGCATAAGTACTTAAATCAGAAGAATGAGAAGTGCGGTCATTTTTTTTTTTTTTGTCACTGGTGGGGGTGGGAGAAATACCAAATCTTATGGTCAAAATCCAGTCAAAATCTCCAGCTAATCCATGGTTTTAGAAAATAATTAGACCCCATACAGCATTGGGCCAGGTTGAATATATTTGTGGTACAATCAGGTTAACATGAACTTGCATGCTGTTTACTGACTAGCACAGGGTAGGTATGCAAGTCCAGGGCGTGGAGCAGAGCATTGTAAGCATCTGTTCTGGGTGTGCCTGTGAGACAGCTGAACTGTTTCTCTAAACTTTTCTGTTTGTGAGGCAGGTTAGTTGAACAGCCATGATATGGTATGATAGCCAATGTGTTTCATCCATGAGTTCTGATTTAAATGAGTGTATCAGTGGTACCAGAAACTACATTCTATGCCAGCTTCTCTCTGCTCAAAAGAGATAGTGTTAGTTTATTTCCCATCAAGGGAAAGTTTTGATTCCACCCTAAATATACCTTTGCTTGTTTGTAAAGCTGTTTCCTGTTTTCCCTTATTGAAATGTTTCAGCTGTGACTTGACAAATTGAGCAGAGATAGAAGGCTCTGTCCCAACTAAGTCAGATGTGTTTGCTTAATCATAGCCTTGAAGCAGATCTACTATGAACACTTAAAAAATAGAGGCCCAAGGGTCTGGGCAGGCATAGTGGTGCAAGCTTTTAATCCCAGAACTCCAGAAGCAGAAGCAGGTGAATCTCTGTGAGTTCAAGGCTAGCCTGGTCTACCATAGTGAGTTCCAGGCAAGCCCAGTCTACACAGTGAGACTTTGTCTACATAGACCCTATCTTTTTTTTTAAGCCCAGTACCCAGGAGGCTAAGGCAGGAAGATCTCAAATTTGAGGTCAGCCTGAGATACTAGTGTCTCAAAAAAAAGTGGGAGGGTATTTTCATTCCGTGGAGTATCCTACCTTCTTTTGGGGAAAAATGTAGGTGGGAAAGAATAGCAATGGTGGAACAATATTAATGTAGCTGTATTATAGAACTATGACATTTACCACCTGACATGTCTGTTTCCTTTTACAAACATTGTACATGATTCAAGCATGGTGCTGCATGCATCTAATTTACAGCACTTGGGGAGGTAGAGGCAGGAGGATCAGGAGTTTAAAGCTGCATAGTGAGTTTGAGGCCCTGTCTCAAAACAAACAATGAAAACAAATATTATACATGCTTTTTCTTTGAAGATGTACTTATGCTTGGACAGTCAAACCTTTAAGACCTGAGACAGGTCACTGATTTTAAAAAGACTTTACCTATCTCTGCCCAGTACCACTGTGTGTTGATTTTATACCTCAATATTCAAAGTGTGTTTATTTTTCTATTTCTTATTTCTTGGCTGTGTTGAGGGTGGGGGCATGTATATCTTATTTGGACCCTCATGGAACACCTACATATGTGAAATCAAATTCTGAAGAAATATATTCTCTCAAGGCAACATAAAAATGTTTTATTATTGTAAACAATATATTATAGTTTGCTGGCAAATACAGCTTTAGGGTATCAAAAACCAAAGGCTTTTCCCCTACTGTCTCTATGTAGAGCAGTCAACATATTGAACAAGAAAGAACAGCATCACATTTGGGCCTGAGGCATGAGGGCAGCACTCAGAGGAGGTGAAAGAGTTAAACCATGTGTGTCCTACAGCGAACTGGCAATGATGTACCATGTGCATCCAGTTAACTAATCTTTAATTTCTGTGCCAGGCATAGAGCCAGCACATCCAGTTAACCAGGATAAATGATTAAAAAGAAGCTTGTAAAAATTGCTGAACATAATTTATTATCACCAAATATAGAACTCTCTTAAACCAACAGTTTTAGACGAGCTACAATGACAAGATCCAAATTGTGAGAAACTAACCCAACACAAAACAAAAACAAGGAATCTTTTGGAAGGTATCTGTAGATTGAACTTGGGCCCACGGTGCACCTAATGGTGCAGCCAATGAGTAAAACATGTCTAAGCACATAATGCCCTTTACTGTCACATAGACGTTGAAATCCACCAGGTGCTCTGGCTCTGTCTCCTATGTGGAAAGTTCAAAGAGTGGATCTGAACATGGCTTTTCCCTAGTTTGATATGTTCTTTTAAAATAAGTTTCACAAGATGCTACTTAGGGCTTCAAAATATTGGACAAAATAATTATTAACCATACAGAGAAGAAAGGGATCATTTCTGTAACATAAAAACAAGAATTACAAATCAGTAAGAAAAAGATAGCTCAATAGGAAAATAGACAAAAGATACAGACAGTTCAGGAAAAGGAACACAAAAACAGGAAATAAACGTATGCAAATATACTCCACTCATTCAGAGTTTAAAAAGTCAAGGGCAAATAATGATGAGATAGCAATTTTCACTTCCAACTGGCACAGATTTGAAAGAGTAGAAAGAGGGCCATGGCTTAGTGAATAAGGGTGCTTGCTGCCAAACCTGATGACCTGAGTTTGATCCCCAGAGCCCACATGGTAGAAGGTGAGAACTGACTCCTGTATGTTGTCCTCTGACCCCCACACATGCACCATCACATATTCACCCATTCACATACCCCACACACAAAATAAGTAAATACATATTGTTTCTTTTAAGCAGAAAGAAGCTAAACATGGTGGCACTTTGCTTATAATCCCAATGGATTGGGGAGGTGGAGGCTGGAAAAGCAAGAGTTCAAGGTCATCCTCAGCTACATAGTGGGGTACACAAGACCTGTCTAAAAAAATGTAAAAATAAGAAATAAAGAGAAGCTGGGCATGGTAGGACATGTCTTTAATCCCAGTACTCAAGAGGCAGAGGCAAGCAGATCCTTGTGAGATCGAGGCCAGCCTGGTCTACATAGTGAGTTCCAGGCCAGCTGGGGCTACACTGTTTCAAAAAAAAAGAAAGAAAGAAAAGTAAACAAGTTACCTTCTTAATACATTGTTGATGAAGGTGCTGATTGGTATATTTTACAATATCTATTAAAATTGATTCCCATGTTACGTCTACTGGTGTACCCTAAAGCAACAAGTACACAGAGGCAAGGGTGTGGCTCCTAATAGATCCTGGCAGAAACCGAAGACTGTGATGGAATGTGCACTCCCACAGAAAACGTTCCAAAATACAGCAGCAAGCAAAAAGACAAACTATAAAAATAACATAGAAATCATTTATGTATATGGGGGAAAAAATCTAAGGGCATACATACTCAGATGTAAATACTAGCCATTTCTGGCGCTGGCATTTTGGAACATTCCCTTTATACCTTAGGTATTTTTTTTAGTATTTGATAATATATTAAAGGTAAAATAATGACAGTTTCAAAAATAACAGTATGAACATGTCATTATGAAAACTGTCATGTAGTTTTCTTGCCAAAGATGTTAACTCTGAATCTCAATAGACACATAAGGGTGAATCAGAGAATATCATTCCTTGATATTCTGTAAGGTAAACACATGAACTTCTAAAATTTATCAATGTTTAAAAAAGTAAAAACTTGGGGACATTATTGTAGGCTAAAAACCACTAAAGAGACCTAACAACTAAACATAATCCAAGCAAAATCTTTGTTTGAATACTGAATTCAGAAACACAAAGAAGCATTATAGAGGACCTTATTGGGACACAACTGCCTTGGTAATGTGACAGAGTAGTAGTCTAGGATTTAAATTTAGGGAAATTCTAATACAGAAAATACTCCTTTAACTGAAAGGTTTGTGTTTTGTACCTCTCCTATGCATTTATTAACTTTAAAATATTTTTATTAATTCTTTGAGAGCTTAATACAATGTGTTTTGATCATATTCACCTCCAACTCCTCCCTTTAACTCCTCTCAGATCCATTCCACCCTCCTAACCCCGAGCCCTCAACTCCCTGCCCTCTTTTTTTTAAATTTAATAACCTATGGACTCCAATTTGTGCTGTCCATATACTTCTGGGTGTGGGACCATTCACTGGAGCATGGTGGACCTCCAGAAGCCACACCCTTAAAGAAAAGTGGTCCCCCCGCCCAAGCCACCCACTGTCCATAGCTCTTCAGTTAGGGTTGGGTGGGGGTTCATAAATCCCTTTCTACTCCGTATTAGAATGTTGACTGTCTATATCTTGTTCACATCACAACTGCTGTGAGTTCAGTGAGTCCTGTCATATCCAGAAAACACTGCTTCACTCTGGTCCTCCCCAGCCTCTGGCTCTTGTAATCTTTCCACTCCCTCTTCCATGATGATCCCTGAGCCTTAGAGAGGGGTGTGATATAGATGCCCTATTTGTGGCTGAGCCCTCCACAGTCATTTATTCTCTATACTTTCATCAGTTGTGAGTTTCTGTGCTAACCATTATCCTCTGCACAAAGAAACTTCTTGGATAAGGTATCTAATATAGAGGTAGAGAGATATGAATCCAGAGGGTAGTTTGACACTATGCCCACTTAGCAAGATAATAGTAGTGGGTTCATGCCTGGAGCCTTTAAGCTCCACAACCATGGTTCTTGGTCAGATTTTCAGTAACAAGCATTTGTTGTTTCCTATGGAGTAGGCCTTAAATCCCATCAGAAAGCGGTTAGCTGCTCCCATAACATTTGTGTCACTATGTCACTCATTGGCATATCTTGCCACATCAGTCATTATTTCAGTTCACAGGGTTCACAGCTGGGTAAGACTTTTGATGACCACCCCCAGAAGCTGGCATAGAACCTGCCAGTAGTGTAAGCGCTAGAGAACAGAGGGAAAGCCTCCCGGTTAGCACCAACTTGATTTCTCCATGTCCTGTGACCTGTATGTGTGCTGTCTTGAGCAACAGGGTCTTACTATCAAGTTCTGTGGGTAACCAAGAGCAATGGCAACAGCCTGTATTATTTTGGGGGAACCTTTAAGATACCTGTAACAACTCAAGGGAATGTATCCCATACCTAGTCTTGGGCTTTTTTATTTAGCAACCTATGGCTTTTGAGATTACCAAAATTACCTATATAGGATAATGTCAATTAAACCTTTATATGAATACAAATATTTATACGTTTAGGAAGCTTTCCAAACATCCTTAGTGATAGTTATCCTTCTCCCAACCCCTCCTCTACCCTCCCCTCCCATCTCTCTCCCTGCTTAAACTTCCCTCCCCATTATTCCCTCTTTCTCCTTGAATGCATTATCTTATTTAATTTTGATTATTTATAGAAGAAAATGCTTTCCTACCAAGGCTAAAACTCTATCATTGATTGTTAAGATATACCAATACAGTCATTTCTAGGATATCTTATCTGGTTTATAGATTTCCAATTAGTGCCTATAAATCAACCTTGATTTTCTGTAAAGTTGGAAAACTTGCGAGCTGGAGGGGTTCTTAAAAATCCCATAGGATCAGCCCCCACTATTTCACAAACACGCAAAAGGGCCTGGACATGCTAGATGACATATCTGTAATTAATCAGGAGAACTGGCTGTGGAAATCTTGACCCCATATTCAGTATTCTTACCATAAAGCCATCAAGATGTATTTAACCCTTGCTGAACATCAAAAATGGACCAGACTTCATAATGCCTTGCCCTGAGAGAGGCCCCTTCTACGCAGAAAAAGGCTTAACACTGAGGAGAAATTACATGATAATCCTCAAGGAACAAAGAGCCTCCAACTCCCAGCACTTGTAATCATGCAGGCAGTCTGCCCAGTCCACGAAGAACCAAGACATGTCCTTTGCTTGCCTTTTTTTTGTTACATAAGAAAGCACTAGGAGTTCAAGCTAACACTTTTTTCCTCAAAAAAAAAAAAAAAAAAAAAAAAAAAAAGAGAAAGGAAAGAAAGGCAAAGGAAACTGATTGCTTATGTAAAATTCTAAGTCCTTTATTTTCCTACAAAATATTTCCATTCTACCTAGTGGAATGATGGGAACAGGATTAAATCAATTTAACTTTATAAAATGGATGTATTTCAACTGGGTTAAGACTCCAGATTCACAAAGCCCCCATTTTAGATTGTCCTCTAAGAATAATCTGGTAGATATAGTTATATTTACATCGTGACTTGCTCAAAATCAAAAAGCTTTTCTCTTTTTGCCCACACATAGGGACCAACATATGATTTATCTTGTGTATCTGTACCCCACCCAAACTGAGAGAATAACTTGAAGAAAGATATACGTGGGCTCATGACCTCAGAGGGTTCTTCTGCCCATGGTTGCTTGGCCTCATGTTCTTGTGCAGTAAATTATGGTGGTAGAGGCAAGTGGCAGAGGAAGGTCTTCACCTCATAGTGAATGAGAAGCAGAGAGAGAGAGACGGGGGGGTGGCATTCCAAGATATGGTACAACCCTCAAGGATATACTTCCAGTGACCTACCTCCTCTAATTAGGCCCAACCTCCTAAAATTTCTAGAACCTCCCAAAATAGTGCCATCGGCTTGGGACCAGTCCTTCAATACATGAAACTTTTGGGGGGAATGTCATACCTAAACCATAGCATTCTCCAGTGTGGGTGAGAGTATGACCTTTCCTTGAAGTGGAACAGATGCTGGAAGGTAGGCAAGAAGGGGCTCTGGAAAGCCAGTGTATCTGTCTTCATCCCAGTCTCAACCACAGTGGCTCAGCTGTTGTGTATGTTGCATACTGCCTTTCTAGGATCTACTTTACTTAGGCTATAGATCATTTGAAAACCACTACCCTTTACAAGCAAATGGCCAGTGAGGTCCATGTCTTTATTTTGGTTATCATGAGGACACGCTCCTCAAGGAGTTTAGAGTTTTGGAAACTTCAGAAACTCCAGAGGAAAGTCCAGTTTTACAGAGTAGGGTAGAACTTCATCAAGGGTTAAGTGATGATGCATTACAAGCTGCAAGTGACTTGTGGCTTCGGGAAAAAAGAAATCCCTGAGTTGAGGGAGGCATACCAAAAAAGAGGATTTGAAAAAATAGGAAGGTCATTTCAAGAACAGTATGGGCAAAGATAGAAATTTATGGATGCTCAAGGCCAGTTTGGGAAACAGTAAATAGAAAAAAACATATGGATGATTGACAGTGTTGTCCATTTTTCAAATTACATATTTGTACTGTATCCTGGGCAAGAACAATTTATAAATTGGCACCAGTTATTTTAGTAGAACTGTAGCAGTGGTTTATAAACTGGCTCCAGTTATTTTAGTAGAACTGTAGCAGTGATGATCATTAGTGTGATGGTCCATGGAGACTTCACTTCCCCAAGAGGCAGGAGAAAATGTATAATTGTATCAGAAATGAATGGTTCAGGGACTTGAGAGATGCTCAGTGGTTAAGAGCACTGGCTGCTCTTGCAAAGAACCTGGGTTCAGTTCCCAGCACTCACCTCACGGCTAACAACCATCCACAACTCCAGTTCCAGAGGAACTGACACCCTCTTCTGACCTCCACAAGCATCACATGACACAGATATACTTACATACATGCAGGCAATACACTCATTCATATAAAATAAAATTAATAAATAAAATATTTCTAAAAAAGAAAGAAATGGTCCAGAACATGGAACACCACCAACAAAAACTAATACCAAGTTTACACAGAAATTTTGTCCCAACCAGGTACTTGCCTCCCTCTCATTTTCCCCATTTCTTCCCTCCTGGCTTTGCTCCTGATTTACTTAGCAGAATACCCAAGGCCTTTGCCCAATCTAGAATAGATATTGGGAGATGAAGAGACAACCCCCAGAGACAAAATGTGCCTGAGTTCACAGAGAGGGTGGTGCCAGGGTTACAATTCAGGTCACCCACCTCAAGTTTCCTTGAATTCACACTCTTGAATACAGAATGTCTATCTACATTCATGACCTAAGAAGCCAACAGAATTAGACAGAATTTAAATTCCCAGGTGTTCTAAGATGGGAATCTTTTTACTAGGCTGGTATTCTTCTTAGGCTGGAAATTTGATTCCAATGGCCGACACTTGGGAAACATTCCAAAGCATTTACACATATCAAACAGTATCCAAAAGAGAGAAGATATTCATGTTAATCATTAAGTAGTTAATTAAACTAGTAATAGAGGGGCTGGAGAGATGGCTGAGCGGTTAAGAACACTGGTTGTTCTGGCAGAAGACCTGGGTTCAAATCCCAGCACCCACATGGCAGCTAACAAATGTCTGTAACTCCACTTCCAGGAGATCTAACAGCCTCTTCTGTCCTCTGCGGGCATTGCACAACATTACACAACTTACCTGCATGCAGGTAATACATACATACACATAAAAATAATTTTTAAAAAACCCCAAAAAACAAAAACATAAACCCTTTCTTTTCATGACACATACAGTAGGTTCTCTGTATTTTTGGCTTGAGAAAGATTTTAAATGAACAAATTGTATTTGTATGTTTCTCTTGTGTTTCTGTTACCATAGGAAAAATGAACCGATGATACCCTATATATTGTATTTTGTAGTCTTAAACAGTTGGTAAAAGGGGCCTGGAAATCACAGGTTTGAGTAAATTAAAATGAACAGCAGCAGCAATAACAAGAGCAAAGCATTACAAAAACTTTTTTAGGAAAAAATACAATAGTTAGTCCTACCTATTATCTAAAGAGATCATTACCAAACATCTTTCATACTATGAAATAATCTTTCTACGAGTGACCTTACAAGTTTTTGTAAGAGTTTTGAGTGGCATCTAGGCCTTAGTCCAAGATTTCCCCCTCTAAATAAGAATGGGTGTTAATATAACTACTTCCCTCTTAGTAGGGTCATTTTTTTTCTTTTTTTTTTTTTAATTAAAAGAAGCATTTCCCTACAACAGCATTAACCTATTCAATAACATTTTTCTGAGCTAGGGTACATCTCTTTCAAAATTGGCTGTACATTTCTAGGTTTACAGATGAATTATTACGCTTATATAATCTTTTACTCATTATAAACTCTATAAGACATAAAATTAAATGGGTTCCAACGTTTAAAAAAGATCTCCACCTCGTTGTCAAAACACACAGTTTCATAGAGAAAAATTCATTCCAGGGCTCTTGACATTGAGACGTTTTCACATGCATTTCTAATCTCTATATACATGACTATCACTGGTCACAGTCACCTACCTTCTGAGCTCCTCGGCATCTGAGCATGAATACAAACTCGTCAGGTAGACAGCCTTCCTCTCCCACTAGAGCCTCCATACTCTGCCATCCCTGCCACTGTCCACTGTGCTGTCAGCACCCCCGTCCATTCCCCCCTATCTGCCCTTCTGGTAAATCTAGTCAGCCAGAGGTCCCTGTTCCAGGAGGATCAGCTGTTCCTTATCAACGGCAATCCATTGTCAGTATTCCTTTGGATAGAATTGGGGTCTGCTATTCATGTTTCCAGTAGTATGTTGGGTTACTGTCTGGAAGAGCCTTTATCTATCCTGGAGTAGGGTCATTTTATGGTAAAATAAAACCATCACCAATAGAAATTTCTGACCATTCCAATAATCCTTCCAAATATTCCAAATTTCTGAAAGAAAAGGAGTTGAAATGGAAGCGCCACTCAACTATCAAATATAATAACAACTTCCTTTAAAATGCCCTGTAATCATCAGAAATTACAGCTAAAGAGTATCATGTTCATGTGTTTAAGATTTGCAAAATACAAAATACGCCAGGGGGAACATGGTGCATGCCTTTAATCCCAGCACTTGGGAGGCAGAGGCAGGCAGATCTCTGTGAGTTCGACATCAGCCTGGTCTACCTAGTGAGTTCCAGGACAGCTGGGGCTACAGGGAGACAAAAAAGACCAAAAAAAGATTTACAAAATACTTTTGTAGTGATAAAGGTTTTGTTTGTAGGTACTCTATGTGTACATTTTATTCATGAGGACGTCTAGAGGAAGAGGGTGAAGCTATTTTTTGTGGGCACTCTTTTATAGTGATATGATAGCAACACTGAATTGTATGTTAAACCACCTGCTAATTAGAAGTTCATGAAGAAATAAAATAAGTTAGCAGGCATTATCTAGGCTGATAGGCCCTACATATGCCCAACATCATTACCTCAAGGTATGAAAGGACTAGAACAAAAATTAACTTGAGAAGTTAATCAGGTCTTTCCATTTTAACTTCAAAATCCAAATAAAAATCCACACAAACAAAAAACCAGAAAAACCAAAAAAAAAAAAAAAAAAAAAAAACAGAGCAAGACAGAAAGCACCACTTCTCCAAGGTGGAAGCTGCAGTAGATTTTCTGCACAAGCCTCGGGAATTAAGATTCAAATGCCTTCTGTATCTTGGCTTCTAGATATTTGCAAAGAGTGAAACATATACATAGCTAGTCAGGAAATGGACCTTTCCCACCTTTCTTCAGGCTAGCCTATGGGGGCTTTTCCACAATGACAGCCTTCCTAGCATTGCAGAGGGTTTGAAAGGGAAAAAGAAGGTACTGGGGTAAAATTATTTTTGGAAACGAGAGATGAAACATTTACCTCTTAGTCAATTCTTTTAATTAATTAAAAATATATACAAAACAATGGGTTTTGTTATATCTATTCATTATATCATCTATATGTATTATTGTACTTGGCTCAAATTCAGTCCTTTACTTCCTTTCCCATCCTCCCACCTCTTCCCTCCTGCTGGCCCTCTTTCTTCTTGTCTGCTGTCATGTCATATATATGCATATTTATACATAGATTTAAATTCATATCCCACAAAGATACAAAAACATGCAATATTTTGCTTTTTTTCCTCATCCATTATCCTCTTGTAGTCCCTCTCTCTTCCCTTTAGACCCCTTCATCCCCTTCTCCCACATATAGCCCCCTTTCTACTTTCATGCCATGTATATATAATATATACACATATAGATATCACATATGAGAGAAAACATGTAATATTTTTCTTTCTGGTTTATTTCGCTTAACATGATGATCTCCAACTTCATCCACTTTCCTGAAAATGACATTTCATTACTCTTTATCCTGAATAAAATTCTATTGTGTGTGTGTGTGTGTGTGTGTATCACATTTTCTTTATCCATTCATGTGTTTATGGGCATCCAGGCTGATTCCTTATTTTGGCCATTGTGAATAGCATAGCCATAAGAATGGATATGCAAGTATCTTTATGGTATGCTGACCTAGATTGTTCATGCAAGAAGTAGTATTTCTGGATCATGTGGTAGTTCCATTTTTAGTTTTTATACATCTTGATTGGCTTATGCAACATGGTAACATATTAAAGCCTCTGGGGCAAATTTGCAATAGTAGATGAAGGCCTAACTTTCCTTCTCTTGGCATTTCCCAAGCTTAACTGAGCACAGAGCCCCATTCCCCTCTAGGTTATGCACTAGTGTTCTATGGGCTACTTTTGGATAACATGGGGCCTATGCAAGAGCACTGGTTTTCAGTCAGACATGGAAGCTCAACATGCACTTTGCCATCCTTATCGATCCAGCAGGGCCTGTCTGGAACACTACCTTCTACATGAAGCCTCTGCAGCTTGTTCTAGCCATGTCTTCCTATTGAAGAAATCATCCCTGGGGTGGTTCTCTTATGGCTCTTGCTGTGTTCTACTTGTATCCAATTATTTCATACTCAAGGGGCTGTTGGTGCTCCGGGATTGTGAGCCAGTGGGAACCAGATATCCTGGCCTCTGGTCCTAAGCCAACCACTCCATAATGTCCATAACCTTAGACAAGTCACTTTACAGGGACTTTGGTTTCCTTCTTTGTACCCCCCCCCCCTTTTTTTAGTTTTGTTGCTGTTGTTGTTGTTGTTTGTGTACTTGTTTGCCTTTCCAGATAGAATCTCCCAGGCTGGCCTCAACATCATTATGTAGCCCAGGCTAACCTTGAACGTTCAATCCTTCTGTCTCAGACTCCTGAGTTCTGGAATTACTGGTATGCACCACCATGCCCAGCTGGTTTCTTCTTTCTTAAAGCATTTTTATGGCCATCTTTATAACCACTTCATATCTATCCTTATGCGAGTCTAGTATACACTCCTCAGGCAGCCATATGCACTACTGTGGAATCTCAAGTGACTAGAAGGAACAAAGTTTGGGCACAGAAACTGTTCAGTAACCCTTGATTGAACTGTTTGTAAAAGCAGCAATGAAACAACATGGAGAATACATGTGTGGCATATAATGGAATACCATGCAGCCGTGATGGACAAAACAACCAAAGGAGCTGATGAGGAGAGAGCTCTAGGTTGCAGTAAAAAAAAAAAAAAAAAGCAAGGCACAAAATAGTCCGTGTAGCATGCTACCTGATGAGTAAGGAATGGAGAGAAGTAGTGAGAAATATATTTGGTTTTGTTTATATATGCCTGAAGAAATGCTGGATAGGAACCCTGGAAGGGTAGTACTTAAAATTTATGGTTACCTCTATAGAATAGGGGGAGGGTATGAAATGAATAGGAACAGGGTGAAAGTAAGGTGAATAGGGGTGCATATCATTGTTAGAATTTTTCTTTTTTTATTATTGTGTGTATGCATGCACGATATGGGGGGTACATGCCATGCTGAACATGTGGAGACCAGAGGCCAACTTTGCGGAATTAGCTGTCTACTTCCACTTTTATGTTGGTTCCAGGGATTGAACTCAGGTCATCATGTGTGCACTGAGCCATCTCACTGGGGCACATATCTTTTAAAATCATTTTGGTGTGTGTGGGGAATATATGCATGTGTGCACATATGAGTGCAGGTGTGCTCACCCACACATGTCCATATGGGAACCACAGGACAATGTCAGGTGTCTACCTCTACTGCTTTCCACCTTATTATGTTTTTGGATAGGGTCTCTCACTAAACCATTTCAGCTAGACTAGCTGACTAGTGAGCCGGTAGGATCTGCCTGTCTCCCCACTCCTGCCCCCAGTGTTGGGGTTACAGACACTCATTGGCATGCCTAGATTTTACATGGGTATTGGAGATATAAACTCAAGTCCTAGTACTTGCATGGCAGGCACTTTACCCAGGGAGCCATCTCCTCAGCCCTGTGTGTGTGTGTGTGTGTGTGTGTGTGGTGTCTTGGTCCTTACTTACTTTGTTTAAAACAGGGTCTCTTCATTGTTTGTCACTGGGCAAACCAGCCTAGCTGGTCTGAGAGTTTCAGGAATTCTGTCTCCACATCCCATCTCTCTGTAGGAGCACTGGAATTACAAATAGGTGTCACCATGCCCAGTTTTACATGGGTGCTGGAGATTCAAACTCAGGTCCTTTACACACTGACTATCTCCCCGGCACTAATTTTTTTTTAATAACATGAAAGGATTGCCTATTCAAATAAAAAACCTACAATTAAAAGAAAACCCTCTGATTGTGGCAACGAATGCTTATTATTATTATATTTATTATAATTATTGCTTGAGAATTTCATGCACAAATACTGTATTTACATCATTTCCGCCCTTGTCTCTCTCTCCTCCAACTCTTTCCATATTTTCTCCACTCCCTCTTGATAGCCTGACCTCTTCTTTAATTATTATTGCTACATACACACATATGCACATATATACGAACAACCTACTGAGTCCATTTAGTGGTATTAGTATGTACTTGTGTTTAGGGCTGATCACTTGATATTGGATAACAGCAGTGAGCTCCTCCCTGGGGAAGAATGATTCTTCCTCTCTCAGCAGCCTCGAGTACTTGTAGCTCTTCATCTAGAGGTGGGACCTTGTGAAATTTCCCCATTCACGTTGGCATGTCAGCTGGTGGTGTCATTATGCAGGTCTTGTTTTGACAACCACATTGTTGAGATTTCATGGATGCAGTTGCCCTGTCATGTCTGGAAGAAATGATGTAGCAGCAGGCATCTTGGTCTTAGGCTCTTACAATCTTTCTACCCCTCTTCCATGGTTGCATTGTAGATGTATCCACTGGGGCTGGGCATCCCAGGGTCACTTATTCTCTGCATTTTGACCAGTTGTGGCTCTCTGTAACTGTCTCCATCTGTTGCAAAAAGAAGCTTCATTGATAATGTGTGAGAGCTACACTTACCTTTGGAGTTTATGGATGAGTTTTTAGAATACAGTTGTACTGTAGCCAATTTTACTGGTTTAGAGAAACAGTCATAGTGGGTTCTCCATTAGGGTATATGACTTCTCCTGTATGAGTGTTTGCTAGATTTACAGTACAAGGGATGAAGTCCCTCCCACCAAGCAAGACTTAAGTCCAATTAGTGTTGGTTACCCCCATGATAAAAGTGCCACTATTACACTATTAGGGATATCTTGCTGGGCAGCCATTGTTGTGGTTCATGGGCTTTACAGCTGGGTAGGACTACTTTTTGCTTTTCTCCTTTGGCAGCTTGCATAGCAATGTTTATTCTGATGGTTTTCAGTTTTTGGAGGGGGATAGAGAACTAAAGACTGACTAATTTATCGCTGAAACTTTGTGCTGGGGTGCAAATCCCTGCAGTGGACTTGTCTTTGGAAAGGAGAAACTTTGGCAGTGAGGCACTCCCAGGGTTTCTTTTCAAGCCCGTCACATGGATTCTCCAGTTCATGCCGCCTGATTCTGGTGGCTGGGAAACATGAGGCCTCTGTCCATCTGGGATGTAGCTGGCCAGCAGCAGTAGTAGCAGCCCTAATTCTTTCTGGAGGATGAGGGAGAATTCAGTTGAAGAGGACAGAAAGGCAACCCAGCTAATTCCCAACTCCCTTAGAGGGCAAATCAATAGAGGAATAACTGAAGAAAGCTTTGGTTCCTCTTCTAGTGAAGCTGAAACTGCTTATATCGATACCTAAGACAGTCCAAGAAGTGGCTTCTCAGTTACTGTCCTAGCCTCCCCACAGAATTGACACTGGAGACCCCTTCCACTCAATGAGTAAAATCCCAGGCTCCTCTCAAATTCTGTTAACCAGAAAAAAAACTTGGACCTATTAATATTTTTGTTCCAACTATAGAGTCTAGCAATTTTTAAATCTACTGTGAACTTCTGAGCTTGTTCAGGTCCAAAGTCTTCTTTGGAGAGATCCAGAGCGGGCAATGTCTTACAGCTGATACAGGCCTGCACTTACCCTGTATGGGCTACCCTAAACCCCAGCACTTCAGCTTGGTGTTCCTGGGAAGGCTTCAGAGAGTTCTTCAAAGCAGATCCCATAAAAACAAACACCCCTACCTTTGCCCTCATCTCCTGTCCCCTTCAGAAAACAAAAAACAATAGGACTCTGTTCACCAAATACAAGGGGGAATTTTCTATTTAAAGTTTTTTTTTTTCTTATTCCATATTGGCAGCACTTACTAAGGAACGGATGACTTTCAAGTTGGGTTATTTGAAACATAAGCACTCATGAATCCAGGTGCTTAAAACTTTTTGCAGCCCCACAATGTTCATCTAAAAAACATCTTTTTACAATTTTACTCAAACTATGTTAGTTGAAAAAAAAAAGGTGTCTGACTTCTGACCACATTTTAAAATTATGTATATTTACATCAAAGGATAATAAGTAGAGTGTCTAAGATCCTATTTCCTCTTTCAATTTTTAAGAAACAGCTTTTGTGGCATGTGATGGCATAACACATGTAATTCCAGCACTTGGAAGGCTAAGGCAGGAGGATCACAAATTCCAGCCATTCTGGAATACACAGAAAGATGCTCTCTTCAAGTGGGGGAAAATCAAACTTTTACTTGCTCCAACCCAAGCTATGGCTATGCATGTAAATCCACATCTGAGGGCATAGGATAGGAAATGAGATTATCCCAGCACAGGAGTATGACCAAGGGACAAAGTAGACAGAGCTTAAGGTCTCAGTTCAGACAGAGAAATTCTCATATATCCCCATCACAGTGGTTTCAATGGCTAGGAGTGGCAAGTCATGACGCTTTTAAAACTGAGCAGAGGCAGGCATGGTGTCATTCATCTGAAGCCCACAGAAAACCTTGGCAATGATTGAGTGCCTTTGTTTCAAGATAAAGCCCCAGTCTAGCCCTCCCCCAGTTTGACTAGTTGTTGACTGATGTACAGGATTCCAGAAATGGGATGGATTCATGCCTCAGCTTCATTCAAGAGGTTGTAAGGATTTATAGGATGAGTGAGAATCAGAAAGAAAAAAAAAAAATTTTCCCACAGACAGTGAAGAAAGTTCAGAGGCAGCTTGCTTGAGAATTTTTTTTTAATTGTTACTTTAGTTCCAATAGTTAGAGATTCAGAATCAATCTTCTATATCTACGTTGTAATAATCTGGGAGACAAACTGTGACAAATTCTTTCTTCAGAGGGGCACTTGGGGTACATTTGATGAGCATGCCTCTTTACCTGATGTTGAGTGACTGGCAGTTTGTGAGTTATTGAAAACGATACAAAATACAGAATTTAAAATGACCTCTAACTTTAAGACTTATTTAAAATTTAAATGGAATGAATAAAACATTTATTGATTTATTTTATGATTATTGTTTATTGATGTAGTTACTTAAAGACAAGATCTCATTGTGTAGCCCAGCATGACCTTGAACTCACTTTGTAGTCCAGGCTCTTGATAATCCTGCAATTTACAAGCTTGTACCACCTGCCCTAGGGGAACAGGAACATTCAGTGGTATTCATATATTCAGTAGGTTTTGAACTCACTATCTTTATCTAGTTCAGGAAGATTTCATCATCCCCAAATAAAACCAATCCTAGATCTGTTAAGCAGTATTTCCCCATTTCTGTCCCTCTGTACCTGTTCTACTACCACCAATTTGCTTTCTGTCACCATGGATTTACCTACTCTAGATATTTCATGTAAGTGGCATAATATAACTCATGACTTTCTGCATCTGGATCCTTTCATTTAATGTTTTCAAGGTTCGTTCAGAGCATAGCATGTCATCAGTATTCCATTCCTTTATTATGATTGAATAGGATTCCACTGCACATACATACCACATTTGTTTGTTCATTCCCTGATGGACATTTGGGTTGTTTCTACCTTTCGGCTATTGTGAACAATGCTAAGTATGCATAATATGGGATTGTGGGGTCTGCATTTAACTTTTTGAGAGACCACTAGAGTTTTTTGTTTGCAGTGAAGGCACCATTTTTTATTCCTTCCAGCAGTGTACAATTCAATTTCTTCACTTTCTCACCAGTATTTGTTATTTCCTGTTTGTTTTAATTACTGCTATCCTAGTGCATATGAAGTGGTTTCTTGTGTTTTTTTGTTTTCATTTCTCTAATAGCTAATGAAGTTGAGCATATTTTCAGAAGCTTGTTGGACATTTGTACATTGTTGGAGAATTGTATGTTCAAATCATTTGCCCAATTTGAATATTTTTTTCATTGTAAGAGTTTTGGATATTAGACCCTTGGTAAAGCATTTTAAATACCAGAAAACCTTACTAGTTGCTATTTAAGATTATCATTGTTATCAAAAGAAAACCAGAAGATCCTTAGTAGAAACCTGAGACTATTCCGATCAGTTTATAACCTTATTTATTTATATTTATACTACCATATATATGCTTGTTTATTGCTTCTATATTACCTATTATAATGGAAGAGTCAAGAAATGATTTTTTTAAAAAACTGGCCCACTGTTCTCTTTTAGAACCTAGAACAGTATAAGGCATATATTTATAAAATTAGTTAAAGAATGAATTGCTTTATAAGTTGGTAATTGTGCTATTAGTGCCTAAAGAATATTCATTCATGATAATAGTTTAAACATATGCCTTTAAGTTCTCAATATAAAATTTTTTGAATTTTTTTAAAATCCAGGTCTCAGGTAGTCCAGGCTGGCCTCAGACTTTCTAAGTAGCAGAGGGTGACCTTGAATTACTAATTCTCCTCTGTTTCCTTCTGCTTCCACAAGTACTGGGATTACAGGCTTGTGCTATCACACCTGACTGTATGGCTCTTTAAATAAAACATTTTGATTTTGAGGAAACTTCCCAGGCGTCATTAGGGTTAAAAGGAAGACAAGTTTAGGAATAAATAAAAATTAAGAAAATATATTCAAGTTTTCAAGCTTTAAAAATCTGTTCAAATTTTCAAGTTTAAGGCTACTGTCAGTATAATTTAAAAAAAAAACAGGCTATTATTGGGATAACAAAAGGACAGTTACAGTATCATTCTGTCTTTTATAAGTAAAATACACAATCCTTTTCTTTACCAGGATCTGATTTCAGGTTGGAGTCATGTGACTTACTTCGCCTAATGAAATGGTGAGAGAGAGCAGGTGTCATTTCTGTTAGTTGCTGGTACCTAACCCTCCATCACGATCTTCTCTTATGATGGAGTGGAAGCACTCATTGACCTGGAAGTACCCTAACATTAAAGTATTTTGGAATGCTGAGCTGGCGCATGGAAGACAGCTTCCTCACAGAGCCTCTTAGAATCAGAGTTGATTTTATAAAGCAATAAATGAACCTTTGTTGATTTAGGGAACTTGTGTGTTATGTTAAG
>NW_008359442.1:2840935-2843086 GCF_000622305.1 Nannospalax galili | reverse complement strand
AATTTGAAATGGTGAGGCAAATATTTATAGTGAAGGTCTGAATCCCCCCTTTCACATTTGGAACAATTACTCGTGCTTTACTAGAGCAAAGCACTAAGGTCAAGTGGGGCCCTTCTTTTTGAAAAAAAAAATTAAAACTTAAGTGGGAGTGGAATGGGGAAGGGGCTATGAGTCACCCATCAAATGAATCTTGCTTAAGCGCCGCCGTTATCGCTATGAAGGAAGCATTTAGAGTCACCATTTCACAAGAGCACTGGAAGAATTTAAAGTGAAGCATTTCCCAGTATTGACGTGGTTTTCTTTGGTGATCCATTAACTTTGTGGGTGGGGAGATGTCAAGAGCCCTGGCAAAAAAAATATAGCCCTGTGAATGGGAAACAACTTTCCCATTTCTAGTGGATTTCCTGTATTTCCCAACTCGGGGAACAGCTTCCATGTGGATTGGTTGATTCAGTTCAACAAATACTTTTTTTTAGTGCCTCTTAAGTGAACAAATAATACAAAAGAGCAAATAGACAAAGAACCCTACCCTTAAAGGAGTTCACCTCCTGGCTGTATTGATCAACTTTCTGATGAAAATGTTAAACTGTTTGCGGTAAGAAAAAAAAAAAGTACAAAATTCAAGCTGATGATGAAGTCCTAAAAGGAATATCATCTTCAGTGTGTTGTGACAATTTCATTTTGTCTTATTTTAAAATATTTAAATAACCACATACTAAAATATAAATCCATCAGACCAGGTTGCTTTTTTAGGTGACCAGATCTTTAGGAAAGACTGCTCTGGGACTTTTCCAGTCAAGAAGGACCCTCTTCCCTAGAAAGCCCACAGTACTGCGTTGGGCATCCTGTAGAACTGGGAGAAAGTCAGTTTCTAGACTGTTTTCCAAAGGGGGTTTCTATTCCTGGTCATGGTGATTCACCATCTTTTTTCCTACCCAGTATAGGCATGGTTTCAGAATTTCTACACAGCCCGGGGGGCTGACTGTGTAACCACATGGCTGGTTTAGGAGGGGCACTTACACTTGACAAAAATTTGGGGAAACACCCAGTGTCCGAAAATATGGGTGGGAGAACTCACTCCACTTTAGGGGGCCTTCACAGCAGTGGGGGATCTCACTCCAAAGGGTCTAGGGCAGAGCACCTGGCCTCAGGTTAAAGTTGAACCTGTGCTTGGGCCCAAGGTAGGAGTTGGATAAACCACTTGTAGGCAGCGGCCAGCTACCCTGATGGAAAAGGCGAAAAACCTTCACCATTAACTGCTTGAATATACACGGCTAAGTGCCCCCAACGCCTAAGGTTTCCCTTGGAGAGGTCACCGTCATCCCTCTCCATCATCACGGAGCTCTAACTAAGCAAGCAAAGGACGCTCCCAAACCTCCCTGAACAGCTCCCTCTGCATCACGTTCTAAACGCGAACATCGCGGGCGAGAAGAGGCTGCACAAGTCACGGAGAAAATTAGGCTGTCCTTTTCTACGGCGATAATCGAATTAGCCTCAAATTAAACGTGAAATTGGCCCTCGCCGGCTGCGGGGACAAAGCCCCCATTGTCATTTCGCTCCCTCGGCGACGGCCAGTAGTGGTACCCACCCCGCCCAGGACAGACCTCTTCCCGGGAAACCAGGTCCGGGTTGGGCCGGGGTAGAGCTGAGCTCGGGAGAGCGTGCACGCGCTCGCGGTTCCGCTCAGCAGCTGAGCCTGCACCGGGTGGGCGGCTGCGGGGCCGCGCCGCTGCGGGGCCGCGCTAGGGCGAAGGGCTGCGCCCCCGTCCTCCCGCCCGCCGGCCGGCGCGCTCTCTCCTCCCTCCTCCCCGCCCCGCGCCCGCCCAGCCCCCGGAATCAGTGCAGCTGTTGCCGAGCAGGCTGCGGATTCCTCCAGTCCCTCCCTCGACCTGCGCAGACCCGCGCAGCAGCGCCCACCGGTCCCGTCCTGTGAGCCCCGGCCCCAGCCGCCGACAGCCCCGCGGAGTCGCCTCCCCGGCCTACTCGCCCGGCCGCCGAGGAGCGGGAGGAGGACGGGACCCCGGCGCCCCCACCCCACCCCGGAGGTAGGTCGGGTGCAGAGGCAGGGGGATGCCAACTCACTGAGGCTGCCTGCCGGGTGGGCTCCACGGCGGCGGACGGGAGGAGGGGCGCCGGCCGGGAAAAGGACCC
>NW_008359442.1:2821276-2840840 GCF_000622305.1 Nannospalax galili | reverse complement strand
TGCCCGCCGCTGCCCTGCGTCCCGAGGCCGTGGGGGTGGGGAGGCTGCGGGGCGGCTGCGGGGAGCGCGGCCCTCCGGGCGCGGCGGTGCCGGGATGACGCGGGGCGAGGCGCGGCGGGCTCTGCAGTGGGGCGGTGCTGGGGCCACGTTCCTGAACGTCGCGACCTGGAGGGTGCGGGGCGGGGGTCTTTCGGGTGCCCTTCTCCAGGCGGGCGCGTGGGGAGCGGGGGTGACCCGCGGCCAGGCTGCGCGCGTAACGGTGCCGGGCTGTGGACAGGCGTGGTCCGGGCTTCGCCGCTGCAGCTGAGCTCGGCCCGCCGCCCTCGCTTACCCCGCCGCCCGGTCCCCGCCAGCGCGGTCCCCGCCTCTCCCTGTCCCCCGCCGCCCTGTCCCCTCGCTCAGGCCGGGGGAGTCGCCCCGGAGAGCCGCGTCGCCGCCGCGCGCCCTTCGCTTCTGACACCCTGTCAACAGGTTTGTTCAGGCCCGGCACCCCCGGGGCCCTCCTGGGGAGGTGGGCTGGGAGCCCCTAGCCAGCCTCTCGCCACGCCGGCGCCGGTCTTTGGGGGAGCAGCCTTCCCTTTGTTTTTGTGACAGGAAAGGTGCCAGGTGCTGCCATCAGATGGGGAGGGGTGCTTCTGTACAGAAACCGTCTTCCGTTATTTTTCCAATCAAGCCAAACCAGATAAGAGAGGGACGTGTGGGAGTGCTTCAGCCCAGGAGAAAAATGGATTCGCGGGGGGGGGGGGGTTTTTCCCCCCGGGGAAAAAAAGGGTTCCGGGGGGGGGGGGGGGTTCTTTGGGCGGGGATGTGCGTTTTTGGCAAGATGGATGGCTCGCGGTGCCCTCGCCGTGATGCAGCACAATGCAGCAGTATCGCAGCCTCCCGGGCGCTCGCTGGCGGGGCTTGGCACAGCCACTCGGCGCCTGCGGCCCCCGCCCGGCCCCACCCAGGCCCGGGGCTGCCCTTGGCCGGCGCCGGGAGCGGATTCTACCTACCGTGCCCCGCTGCTTTGGCGGAATGTGGCGTCCGGAGGACCTGATCGCCAAGGTGTGAGGGGGGAGAGCTGTCGCTTTCTGGGCGACCCCTCTTGCCTAGCCTGCTGGCTGTGGGGACGAAGGAGCGCCCTGCAGCACGGATGCAGGCGAAAGGAGCTGGCCTGCGGATGCGGGCGGGAGCTTGAGCTTCTAACCCTGGGACCAGAGCTGGAGGGAGGGGCTGCAGAAGGACGAGGCCCAGTAATGTGCGAAGACTGTGGTGCAGTCAGAGTGGGAGTCGCATCTTTTCTGTGCATCACCCATAATTCGTGACCACAGCCCAGCTGGGCATTGAGTCTTTCATTTGTGAAAAGTTGGTGTTTATTAATTAGACAGCTGTGACATAATTCCTTGTCTGTCTTTGGTCAAGTCTAAGAAAATTAAATTTTTTCTATAGGAAACCATTTTTGAAGATAAATGATTACTATATTTCAGTTCACAAGCGCCTGAAAACGTTTATTAAAATATACCAAGATATATTTTATGAGATTCGAAATATTCAATTAAAAATAGATAAATTTAGTGTTCGGTTGATTGTTTTAAACGAAGTCTTGATGGCTATCAAATCTTGATGTGATTCTTTTAATCTTTAACATTTGCTTTTTCTGTATGTCAAGTACAACTATTTATTTGGATTTTCTAGTAAGGGTTTTTAGGTAAATGCCGTGATTAATGGTGAATTGGTTGACTTCATAACCAGACTTTTGTTGGTTCAAGTAGTCAGGTTAAGCCTTCAGGCATGACTAATGGGATTATGATGGTTACGGACTACATTTATGGTTGTTTATATGTATTTTGTGTGCATGTTTTTATAAATGTGACTGGGCAGGAGGTGAGGCCTCTGCTGGTATCAGGTGAGGAGATGATTCCCAGTGTTAAATCTCTGCTGGAATACAGGAAATGTCCCTTACTGCCATTTATGTATTTCATTTATTCTGTGTGGGATGACAAGTGGGCTGTATTTCAAATGTACCCCAGGTTGTCCTAAAATGTGGACGTGAAAGGGCAAATTTTAATCTGTTAACTAGAAGGGAAGGTCAGCATTCCAAAGCCAAGGGTGAGCTTACTTTTATTTTTTTAGTCTTTGATGAATCTGTCAGTGCACAGTGTGTAGTGTATGGGCATTATTTTGAGCTTCTTTAATAAAGGGCTGTCAGTAATGAAACTTCTTGGATTTGGGCTTCTCTCTGTGCTGGCCTTATAAAGCTATGTCACATAAAGATTTTTTGAGTATTGTTTGCATGGATTTACTATGTTGTAAAAAATATCCTGCATTGATGTCACAGGAGGTTTAGCTGTTCTGACTTAAACATCAGCTGCAGGACTCTGTTGGGTTAAGCTCTTTGTAACTTGTATCTATCCTGTCCCTTGGTCATCTTCCATGACTGGAAGAGGGTCTGTGGAGAGGATCTCTCCAGGGTGTTGTAGGAGCAAGTGAGAAGACCCCATTTTCTACTGTGACACATCCTGAACAGAGGCCTGGCACGGGCAGTTTCTTAGAAGGGTTTGATTATTTTGTCTTGGTGTATGAGAGCATGACTTTCCGTGCAGAAGTACTATTTTGAAGTGAAAGGATTTTACTACTAAACAAATTTAGCTACACATGATAAGGAGAAATCACCTGATATAGTTTTTATGTATTTTTAAGCTTTTCTTCTTAACTGGTTTATTTTCTTTTTCCAATATTTTATTATTTTTATTTTATGTGTATGAGTGTATTGCCTGCATGTGTGTGAGTGCACCTGTGTCGTGCAATGCTGTGGAGGTCAGAAGAAGGCTTCGGATCCCCTGGAACTGGAATTAAGGATAGTTTGTAGCCGCCATGTGGGTGCTGGGAATCAAGCTCAGGTCCTCTGCAAGAGCAGTCAGTCCTCTTAACCGCTGAGCCATCTCTCCAGCCCCCTGTTTATTTATTTTCAAGACAGAATCATGCTGTGCTGCCCACACTGATCTTAAACTCATGGACTTAAGTGATCTTCCTGCCTCAGCCTCTCGAATAAGCCTCTAGGACTACAGGCTTATGCCCCCCTGGCTAAAGCACACACTTTTAGAGATAATCTTGCGCTCTAATTTGTTACCCTTATTAATTGATTAGTTTTTATGTGACGCTTTTTTAATTATGTTGAACCCTGACAAACATCTTTCTTGTTTTGGGACTTTAATGTCCTGTGGATTTCTTTATTGTGGCCCTGAGTTCTTCCTACTAGACTGTTGTAGATGCAAACCATCCTTTCATGAGGAAAGAGCCAACGTCTTAGCTAGGAAAGTCAACTTTGGTAGCTCTGAGGATTTCTCTTGTAAATTTTCAGTCTATGTTTTTTGTCAAAGCACCTTTTCTTTGCAAAGACCTAGTTTAATATTCTGATTTCTCTAGTGATGGCTGTGTTAAATTCAAACTTACAGTATAGGAATAACATTATCAATTTTTTTTAACTTAATGAGTACAACTTCTAGTTAGATGCACACGTTTTATATTTTAAAGTATCATTGGAGAAGGCATTTTGATATTACAGTGACATTCATGGACCACCATCTTTAGAATCACCTGGGAGCTTGTTAAAAATGTATCCTCTCAAGTCCATTCCAGACCTTCCCAGTCAGCCTCTGCATTTTAATAAAACTTATAAGTGATATGTGCGAATGTCCAATTAAGAAACGGTTCTGTTCTTTCAGAAGCTTCCTGAGCCAGCCAGGTGGCTCAATGGGTAAATACACAAGCCCGACAACCTGAGTTCTATCTACTGAACCCTTGTAAAGGTGGAAGGAGAGAAATGACTCCACAATGTTGTCCTCTGGCCTCCACAATGAATGCTATGGCAAACACCTCCCCTCACACATCAAATACACACAAAGTATTAATAAATTTAAAAACTTAAAGCTTCCTTTTATCTTCTTTTGCTGAAGTATCAGTGTGAGCGTGTGTATGTTTATGTATGTGTGCATCTATGTGTGTGTTGTCACTAGGCGCAGAAGAAAGTATTGTACTTACTATAAATTATTTGATAAGAACTACTTTGTAAAGCTCCTCCTTAATCCTAAATATGAAGAGTCCTATATATTATTGATTATTTAGATTGTTCAGTGTTTTAAGTTCTCTCTTAAAATACCTCTAAGTTCTCTCCTAAAATACCTTTAAAATAAAAGAACCTAAAAGGAACTTTGAGGCAACAGAGCTGGGACCCAAGAAGGGAATGCCTAGGATCCTTTTGCTCCCTCAGGTCTTGCCCTGGCTCCATTCTTTTATTGGAGTTGTGTTTTTTTTTCAAATTATATTACTATTATTCAATAGTAGATACCACCTTCTGCTGCCTCATGAGCTCCTCAGTGTCCCATCCGAAGTTAACGCCATCTTGAATTTTAGATACCTATATGTCTGGGTTAGCATGTTTTTTCAAAAAAATCTTTTGTACATTTTTTGTGCCAAAAATTTTATTTTTCTAACTTGCATTTTAAAAAAATATTTCACTTATTATTTTTATTTTATGTGTATGGGTGTATTGTCTGCATGTAAGTGAGTGCACCCGTTGTGCAATGCTGCGGAGGTCAGAAGAGGGCTTCAGATTCCCCTGGAACTGGAGTTAAGGACGGTTCGTAGCCACCATGTGGGTGCTGGGAAACAAACCCAGGTCCTCTGTAAGAGCAATCGGTTCTCTTAACTGCTGAGCCATCTCTCCAGCCCCTTGACTTGCATTTTTAAGTTAACATCTAATCCAAGATTCATCTGTTTTACTGTATAGTTCACTCATTTTCACTGTTGTGTAACATTATGTAATACCACAGCTTATTCATTCTGTAGGTGGAGATTTGGACTGATTCCAGCTTGGTTTTTTTTTTGTTTTGTTTTTTTTTTTGTCTTTTTGAGACAAGGTCTCCCTGTAGCCCCAGCTAGCCTGGATTCACTATGGAGACCAGACTGGCCTCGAACTCACAGAGATCCACCTGCCTCTGCCTCCCAAGTACTGGGATTAAAGGTGTGTGCCACCACACCCGGCCCAGTTTGTTTTTTTTACTGCTATGAAAGGGCAGATGTGACAGGTTTTGGTACATGTTTCCTGTTATACATGTAGAGATATACATACATTGTCTAAGGAATGAATTTTGCTGGATTACAGGGTGTGAGCATCATTAACCTTAACAGATGATGTCAAGTTATTTTTCCAGAGTGACTGTGCCATCTGTTCCCAGTAAATAGTGTGTAAATGTTGCATTTGTTCTAGAATCTCACCAGTAGTTCATTTATCAGCTCTAAAAATCTTAATCCAGATGATAAATTGTGAAAAATTATCTTGTGTGTTTATTGCAATTTTTCTGACTGTTGAGATTATCTATTTGTGTTATTAACCATTGTTCTCTGTCTTTTGTGAAATGCTTTTTCAGTCTTTAGCACACTTTTTTTTTCTTGTTGATTTGTAGGACTTTTTACCCATTATCCCCTTGTAGATGATGTGTCACAAAACTTACCTCCTCGCTTGTATTTTTTTAGAGAAGTTTAATAGTTTTTTTAAAAAATGAATTTGTAATTTTAGCGGAGCCATGATCTATTTCTGTCCTTTTAGATTTTTGAGAATGATCTTGTTATTACAGAAAACGTTTCTTAGTTTGGAAAGAGCAATGGCTGGGAAGTCAAACAGCTAAGCCCAAATCCTCTTCTTAGGCATGCAGTCACAGTGAGTTGTAGCTGCCCTGAGCCTCAGCCTGCTCTCAGGACTGCAGACTCTTCATCAGAAAGATCTAAATAATAAATAATATTAATTCTGCATCCAGTGAGATACCAGTGCAGAGTACCAAGCACAGAGTAGGCATTCATTTGTTCCCTCCACCCCCCACCCCTGGAGAATGCCTAATCTGTATGAGCCACAAACTCCTTTTGATAATGCTTAAAAAAAAAAAAAAAAAAAATAAGCATTTTTACAGGCTGCTAAACAGTTATTCTAACTTCTATTTTTTTAGAAGGCTTTGTTACCTATGGAATTTGTATATTAACATAAGGTGTAGTGACAGTTTGCTGGAAACAAACCTTTTCTCAGTTTAGGTTCTAGTGTGTGAAAATAGTATAATTACATTTCTTTATACAGTTCTTTTTACCCAGAAAGCATTTGTACTATTAATGTTTTCCATTTTCAACATCTCTGAGATTACTTTGCATTATTATTTGGTTTAATAAATAATTCTTGGATATAGTCTTTTGCCAGGATGGTAGTATGCATGGCTTAAATTTAAAAAAAATTTAGATCATTCATTCATTCCTTCCTCCCTTCCTCCCTCCCCCTCCCTCTTTCTTTCTTTCTTTCTTTCTTTCTTTCTTTCTTTCTTTCTTTCTTTCTTTCTGGTGGATGTTTGGTTGGAAATAAAGTCAGTTTTGCTTTGAGCTTGTAGGGTTTGAAGTTATTGCAGAATCTTCAGTGGGTTGGAAACAGAGGTCACAGTGATCAAGGTTGATGGTGGCCTTTGGGTGGCAAAGTCCTGAACTTTTGGCTCTCTGGTTAGTAGAGCCTGCTCTCAGTACTAAGTGGCTGTGGGAAAACAGCTTGAACCTCTTATGCTTCAGCATCTTTGTCTATAAAGTGCTGGTAATAACAGTACCTATCATAGAGGGCTCTTAAAGATTGTTGAGATAAGTACCCATTACAGTACCTTTTAAATGTTGAATTTTTACTTAATTTGTCTGTTTTATCCTTTCTGTCAAATAAGTTGCTTGATTTGCTCATAAAGGTTACATTCTCAAACAATATGTTGTTTGAGTAACACAAAGTGTAGTCTATATAAAACGGGTCCAAATGTGTCATGTCAAAATAAGAGGAAAGGCAAACCTGATGAATATATATGTATTTTGTGTGTTTGTGTATGTGCATGCATGTGGAAGTCAGAGGATAACTTTGAGTGCTGTTCCTCAGGTGTCATCCACACTTTTTTTGAGATGGCTCTTTCAGTGGCCTGGAATTTACTAAGGAGGCAGGGTTGGCTGACCAGGCAGCCCCAGGGATCCATCTGTCTCTACTTCCCCAGCTCTGTGATTCTAAGCATACACTATGCCTGGCATTTTTTAATGTGGGTTCTAGGGATTGAATTCAGATCCTCAGGTTTGCATGGCAAGCATTTTACTAAGCTGTCTCCCCAGCCCCATGTATGTTTTTATGCAAGAAAATATTAAAACCCTAGTATCTAGGGGTAAAAAATAGCAGCAGTTCATAAAAGAAGAAATAAAGGAAGACAATAATTAAATTGTTCATACTTGCCAGTATGTGATATGCAAATTAAAGATTAAATTTTCTAATTAAATAGATAGATCATGCTTTCTGGATTTCTGAGAGATGGGAGTTCTGAATCACCTGTTAGGAAAGTATTTTATTAATGCAAATTTAATACAAAATGGTTGAGTTATATATAGCAGAAGCCTTCAATTTTTATACCTTCTTCTTTTTTTGAGACAGAGTCTGATGTATCCTAGACTGGCCTAGAACTTGCTATGTATCTGAGGATGATCTTGAACCTCTGATTTTCCTGTCCCTACCTTCCAGTGCTAGAAGTAGAGGTTTATAGGCATGCACCATCACATGTGGTTCATGTGTTAAATGATGGGGACCAAACCATCATTTAGAGCTAAGCAAGCGCTCTATCAACTGATCTACATCCTTGTTTATACCTTTTATGCTGAGATTCCACATGTAGCTTTTTAAACTAAGGAACAATTGAAAATAAGGACAGGTTATTCTTTAATCAGCACATTGATTGTATAAAGTTAGTGGGCTGTGCAGTGACGTTTGCATACTTGTATATATTGGCATTGTAGAGCAGAAGGTGTTTTTTTAAAAGAAGGTACTTATTTTTAAAGAAGGTGTTTTTAAAAAAGTAACTACAGGGCTGGAGAGATGGCTAGTGGTTAAGAACACTGGTTGTTCTTGCAGAAAACCCGGGTTCGAATCCCAGTGTCCACATGGCAGCTAACAACTGTAACTCCAGTCCCAGGGGATCCGACAGCTTCTTCTGACCTCTGTGGGCATTGCACAACATGGACGCACTTACCTACATGCAGGCAATGCATGCATATACATAAAATAAAAATAATAAAATATTTTTTAAAAATAATAAATAACATTTTTTTAAAAAGTAACTACAATTGTGAGGAAAAATGTTTCTAATAGGGCATGAATAGGTTAGGGCACAGCAATAGGGTGGAATTCAATGTGTAGTGCTTAAAATAATGGTTAGGAAGAATATTACTGAAGCGGGAAAATACTAACCATCTGATGCTCATTGGAAATATCTCTTTGCAAAGCTGTATAATACGTTATAACCTCAGCTATATTAAGTGAAAAGCCGGAAGGAAATGCATTAAATGGAATGGTTTGCTTTGAATGGTAGGTTGATGGATAATTTCCTTTCTTGTGTGAAAGGAAATTCCTATGACTTAATTTTTTTCTTTCTTTCTTTTTTTTTTTTTTAGTTTCGAAATAGTTCACACATAGAAGAGGACACAGTCAACAGTGTAATATATGAATGTGAGGACCATTAAATTTTTTTTTCTTTGTTTAGAGATAGAAGTCTTGTCATGTAGCCCAGGCTTTCCTCAAACTCTTGATCCTTCTGCTTCCGTACTGCTGGGGTTATAGACATGGGTCACAACACTCTGCAATGCTTCATTTTGAAAAAGAAAAGAAAAACAAATCTGCCTAATTGTACTGTTATTAAGAGGCCGCAAGGAAACTGAAATGCTTGTTGTCTCCTCTGCCCTTTACAAAGAGCAGAGTGAATCAGTATGTTGGGTATAGGTCTACATATTGAGATGTGCTGAATGCTAACTTGCTTCTCCACAATAGCATGAGTCAGCTTGAAACTCGGGGAAGACTGGGGTTCTTTAACACTAATGTGCATACTTGGCACTGAGAAAGCTTGGGGTTCTGTTGGCATGTGTGTTCTTCAGTGTGGAAGCCCAAATGTTGCTTCTGGAGTTAATTTTGTAGGCACTAGACCATTGCTTTTCATTGGAATTTGTGTTAGATTTTTGTCACCGTAGCAGAAGCAACTTAAAGGAGAAAGAGTTATTTTGGCTCAGTTTCAGAAGATTTGTTCTGTTGTGCTGGAGAAGGTATAGTAGAGAGGCTCAGTTTATGTAAAGGAAGCAGAGTGACAAGCAGAGATCAAGGGCAGCATTCCCCTGAGGACCTACCTCTGATCTTCCCTCAGTGAGGTCCCTTATTCCAAGATCTCCTAAAATAGTACTCAGTAATGTTCAAAACACGAGTCTGTGAGGAACAGTACAGATTCAAAACTGCAGCAGAACTAGTCAGAAATATAGATGAAATCTCACTGGCTGACCTGAAACTCACTGTTATGTAGACCAGGCTCCCTTCACCTTGGTAGCAGTCTTTTTGCTTTGCTTCCTCAGTGCTGGGATTACAGGCTTGAGCTCAACACTTGGCTCCAAGGGAACATTTAAAAATAAGAATTACTCCAGATTTAGATTTCTTTCCAGTGAAATTTCTTTCAGCATTTGGGAATATTATAGACCGAGGCTGAGAGGAACTAATTTTAATGATAACCTTTTTTGTATGAAAAATTCTTTTCAATGTTATTTTTTGTTTATGTCATATATATTATGTGGTGTGTGTGTGTGTGTGTGTGTGTGTGTGTGTGTGTGTGTGTGTAATACTTTCCTACTTTACATGAAGGGAGGCAAAATGTTATTTTAGGATCTTATAGATGGGGAATTTTATAGAGATAATACTTTAAAGATTAATCACACAATAAGTAAAGTTGCCCTTAATCTTTGGAAGTGAATAGTACTTTCTGTTTTATCATCTAAGACTATATAAAATATAGCTTAGAAACAAATAATAAACTTTACCAAGAAAGCAAACCTTATTTTAATGATTTATTTTTATTTTTAATTTTGTGCATGTCTATCTGTCTAGGTGTGAATATGTGCAGGTGAGTTGTGTGTGTCTGTGTATTTAGGTGTGGATGTGTGCAGGAGGGTATGAGTGCCCACAGAGGCTAGATGCATCAGCTCCTCTTGGAGCTGGAGTTACAGGTGGTTATGAGCTGCCCCATGTGGGTGCTGCATCCTCTGTAAGAGCAGTACATGTTGTTAACCACCGAGTCACCTACCCCTCCAGGCCCACAAACCTCATTTTTGGGCAAACCACATTTTAAATGAATAAAACTAAGAAATAAACCAATAAGTTCAACTTAATATTACCCTCTGTTTAAATTTTTTTTCTATCAGAACTTAGGGAAAAGTAGTATCAATGATGAAAAGATAAACATACTATCATTTTTAAAAGATTTTCCCACTCGTCATTTAAATACACATTTTTGCTAGACCTTGTCACTTCCTTAGTTGCTTGGACTGTGGGAAAAGATGTAAGACCTGGGCCACAAGGGAGCCTGACAGAAACAGTGTCCAGAGACAGTGCATCCCTACTGGCTGTAGCCTTTGACTCTGGGAGAAGTTTTTCTTTTCTTCCTATCTGCTTGGATGGCTTTTTCAGAGATAATTTTTTCAGGTGTTTGCTTTAAGACCATGTTTGAATATTAAAGGGCTGCACATTTTTTTCTGGAATGTTCTATACCATCTGTATAGTCTGGAGGGTAGGATAGATTCATGGAGGGGCACTTTTTCCCCCCTTTTTCTTTTTCTTTTTTTGATCTTTTTGAGACAGGGTTTCCCTGTAGCCCCAGCTGTCCTGGAACTCACTATGTAGACCAGGCTGGCCTTGAACTCACAGAGATCTGCCCGCCTCTGCCTCCCCAGTGCTGGGATTAAAGGCATGGGCCACCACACCCTCCCCCCTTTTTTCTTTTTTCTTTTGTTAAAGGGGAAAGAGCTTATTTTGGTCTCTGATGTTCAAATGTTTTATTTTTCATTTTTAATTTGAAATATATGAAAGCTTTTCTAATGAATTATAGTGTTAGAATATAAATTTTGGAGGCTGGAAAGATGGCTCAGCTGTTAACAATACATACTGATCTTCCATAGGACTCGAGATAAGTTTCTATCCCCCATGTTGGGTGCTTACAACTGCCTGTAATTCCATCTTTAGGTGATCAAATACCTCTGGCCTCCATGGACACCTCCACTTATGTGTACATACACACAAACATGCACATACATATACATAATTTTTTTAAACACTCATTTTTTTTCTTACCACTTTTAAGTACCTTGAATTTTTGACAGTGTTTGCTAATGGACATGGTGTACAAGTTTGTCCCAAATGGTTTATAAAGAATACATGGTTTCAGAAATGCATGGACTTATATAAGTGATTGTAAGAAAAATACAAAATATAAAGCTAGTAGATAGCTTGAGAATCTGAACCCACATAAAAAGTGCATGCATTATGCCATTGCTGAGGAAGCAGAGACAGGGTACCTGCTGTTTGCTGGCCAGGCAGCCTAACCTAATTGGTAAGCTCTAAACTAATGAAACTACTTTGCTCAAAAAACAAGGTGGATGACTCCTGAGAAGGGCACTGAAGCTTGACCTCTGGGATGTGTGTGTGTGTGTGTGTGTGTGTGTGTGTGTGTGTGTGTGTGTGTGTGTGATTTAGAGAATAGGGTCTTGCTATGTTAGCTTTGGCTGTCGTGGAACTCACTGTGTAGTTCAAGTTGCCCTTGAACTTGAAGCAATCTTCCTGTGGCTCAAAAATGTTTTGTTTTTTTTTTTAAAAAAACTTTATTGCCAAAATAATAGATATTGTAGATCCTGTGGAAAATAAAGATGAACACAGAGATGAAAATGAAAATCACCAGGTTTATGCAACTCTAGAATCAGGCAGTTTGGTGTTTATCCCTTAATCCTGTTTCTTCCTCTGTGCATACTTCTCAGTGCACCAATGCATAATAAAGATCAGTCATCAATATTAGGCTGAAGATGTAGAGGTTTGGCAGTCTGTAAAATCACTTGATGATGTTTATCATGTAGCATGCAAAACATGAAAGCTGAGTACTGTTCAGAGTCAGAGCTGCTGCATGAATACTGTCTCAAACTCTGGGCTGTTTTCGGAGTGGTGTGAAAGGAAGACGGTGAAGAAACAGAATCCAAAATCTATTTGTAATAGGTATTTCTCTATAGGGGAAAAATACCAGAAATTCAGTCCTCATTAGGTAATGTATGCTTTCTGTTTTGTTTCTGAAAGGAATTCCCATCAGAGTTTTATCAGTTCCCTTGAGAGGTATCACCATATGCGTTGGACATCATCTGATTTTTTTTTGTCTTTGTGTTTTAGAAACTTTGAAACAGCTACTCCATAACGGGTTACTAATGGGGTGGATGTGGTTGTTAGAGTCCCGGTTTTCATTGAATTATATTTTCCGAGTTGAGTTTGGTTGTAGCTGTTGAAAGTATAGATTAGTACTTGGCTTTCTGAGGGTCTTTGTTTTGGTTAAATTCTTTGAAATTGTAGCTTTAGATATACAACCTGTTTTGAGATGGGAAAGCAATGTACAGATTTGATTTTACAAACTAGTTCTTTGGTCCCTAGGACATTAGATGGGTGGCAGATAACTTACTGGCCCTTTGTTGCCATGGTGTAGTGGCTGGCTTCTTTCTGAGGAGCATATGTAAATGCTTTAGCCAGGGGAAGAAAATAAAAGAGAAAGCAAGCCCTTTCCAGCAGTTTCCTTAGGTGCTTGGGTATTGTTAGTTTTGTTTGGGATGATGGGCCTCCAGGGAATATGGCAAATAATGCGTTTTTCCTGGTTTGAACACTGAAGGGCTCCTTTCCTGTTTAGAGGGGACATCTGAACTAGAACGGTGATGGAGCTGGGCAGTACTAGGTGAACTTCATTTACTCAAATATGGGATTCTTCAGGAGCACCCAACCCAAGGGAAGTCTTTTCTTAAGCAGATGGCAGAAACCCATCAAGGGAAATGCTTGAAGGCCATTATGCCCGTCCTGCTGAAGCTGGGGTGGAGACCTCAACCTGATCTCCAGGTAGCAGCAGTGTTGAGTCCTGACACTAGGGTGGCAGATAGCTCAGGCAGTGCCACAGGGTCCCAGTGACCCAGGTTGGAGGAGAGCAGGGAGCTGGAATGTGGCCTTAGTTAGACTTCTGACTGCAGGAAAGCACCTGTCACTATTTTGGGAAGCAAATAGTGGCCAGAGGTATCAGTCAGGTGGTGTCTCTGAGAGGGGCCTGGTCCTTCTCACAGTGCTTGACGACTCTGTGCTGCCAGCTGTCCTCAGATTCCCAGCTTATCTTCAGGGTGGAGCTGAGAAAGTGCCTCAGTCGTAGAGCAAAGACATTTGGGAAGGAAAAGAAAAGAGTGGGTGCATGGAACCCAACACTGTGTTAACTATTCTGGTTTGCTTTGAAAAGGACTTAAAAAATTAAAGGTAGGTTTTTGTGATTGGTTTGTTTGCTTCCTTTTAAATCAGTACCCACTAAGGGAATTCCTGAGTCTCCCTGATAAAATTATTTGTTTGCAAAGTTGAATTTTGTTCTTGAAGTGTATGTTTTCTTAAGAGCATGAATACCAGCTCTCATTCTAACTCTTAAAAAAGTCTTACTTGGTTTTTGAAGGAGAAAAGTTTAGAGAGCAGGCTAATTTATCCCCTAATTCTATCCCCTAATTTTAAAAGAAAATTGTTTTTTGACTATCATACAACATTTTGAATTTTATATGCATTTTTCTGGTTGTAGAATATTTTCTTGTGTTTGTGTGCACTTATTATTCTTAATTGTTGTATATGTTGCTGTTGAGTTACCCCCTTGCTAAAGGAAACTTGTTCACATGAAATAAATATGACTTTAATGGCAGTACTTGAGAGCTACCTCTCAATATTTTCTACTTTTGAAACAACTAGATATTTAATGTAAAGAGTGTATCAGTCTCTAGTGGTTGCTGGAATGTTGTACAGCTGTGCAGAGCAGAAGGCTCAAATGTGCTCATTAGGTGGGTTTTTTAGACAGAATGGAATGTAACAGCATGTGGCTAACCATTCCAGTTTGTTTCTAAAGAGAACTTTTTTGGGGGGGCCAAATATCAACAATCAGAGGATACTCTGACTTTTAGAAGATACATTGTTATGTCAAATTGTTCTCATTAAAAACTAGAATTATCTTTTAAAATACAGCTAATTAAATATGTGTCTTAAAAGTGCAGACAGTGGCTGCCTGACTAGGGTTTGGCATCTGCAGTCCAGGTGTCTTTCTTTTAGATTTGGACATTTTTCTTTTCTGTGTTAGTTCTCCTTCCTTACAGGTGGCGAGTACTTAACCTTCCTTTGAGCATTAAGGCAGGATGTTTCTTCCCAGGTTGAGCAATATTCTGATATTTGTTGTTGGGTGGGGTGGGACAGTGTAAGTTGTATCTTTTAGTTTAAGCTGTATCCACATAGTGATCTGAATTTTTTTTTTTTCTAGTCAGGCATTGTTGAGAGTGACCTGATGGAGGAAAATGGCAGGTTGACTCTGTAATGTGGCAACACATTACTTGATGTGTCTTTATAGAGATAAATGGGATGTGATTCCAGCCAGGCTGGGTAGAAAAGGTTGGAATGTGTTGGAGAGCTGCCAAGAGATTGGGAGCAAGCTGTGTGACAGGCCCTCATGCAGCTGTGGCCTGCCTTAAAATAGCTGCAGGTTGTTAACAAACTATCTTGAAACTTGTCATTTCACTTGAGCAAAATTGTCCCTCTAAATGAATTACCAAGAAGTAGGAATGACTGCTTTTCTCTGTATTTTACAGGTTTGTTTTCTTTTGTTGCAATGATCTTAAAAAGTATATGTAGGCAAATGATCCTATTTTCTTTTCCATGTTAGTTCTCCTTTAGAAGTTGGTAAGCACTAGTCCTTTTTTGAGCTGTAAGGCACAGCATCTCTCTCCAGTCAGAGCGATATTTTCATATTTGTTTGGGGGACCAGTGTGAGTTGAATTTTTTGGAGTAAGCTGTGTCCACTCAGACCATGGATGCATGATTTTACTGGGCTTATCAGTAATGCCTTACTGCAAATTTCACTTACTACAGAATATACTGGCTTTGATTTGAATAAAAATTGTGATTTGAATAAAAATTGGGGCTCTGACAATTTTAAACAGAACATCTGTACTTTAGATGTTTGATAAGATGCATTGGGTACTATTGTGTGGAATCTTGCTTTTTTTTTTTTTTTAAATCTTACATGTTCATTGGTGGTTTGTCTGAAGTACTTAATTCTTGCTTACAATATGTTAACTTTGAAACTGTGGTCTCTCAATAAAAAGACATATTTGCTAACCCAGAGCAGTGAAATCACAGTGATTTTTCTCTAGGGAAGCTTTAATATGAAACTCTGTTTTGTATTATTTTCACCTCAGGGCATCCATTGATATAGAGTACTTATTTCTTCAGTCTTACAAGATCTTACCTCTCTTCTGTATGTGCTGTATTGGCACATGCTTAAAAAACCAGGAACAAATAAGCTTAGTACTTAAAAGCTAAAGACATAAAAATTTGTGGAATTTGCTTATATATGTTGGGAATTGCAGGGAACAGACTCGGGGTGTTAGTTGGCTCTGTGCAGTGTGAAATGAAAGCAAACAGAAGGCGCTGAGTCTGCTGCAGATGGCAGCAGTGTGGACAGGTGAGGGCCAGGCAGCATGGAAGTCATACCATGGACAGGTGGAGCAATGAGTTGCTTTATGAAATGCTAGGCATTTTAGATGTTTCTACCACTGTTCTGAGCCAGCTGAAAATAAATTCAATGTGTTGGGGTCATAAGAGTTTAGCTCTCTGAAGTGGCTTATACAAAATAGTGTTTCAGATGCTTATGAAAGATATCTATAAGTAACATAATTAAAATATTAGATAATAACTTCATTACTCATAGTGGTTAATTAGAGGACAGAATTTTATAGACACAATATAGTATGGTGGTTTAGAGTATTGACCCTGGGCCATGCTATGTCTTATTCCCAGCTGCACCATGTATACAACTTTGTGACACTGAGTGAGTCATTAACCCTTCTGTGCCTCAGTTACCTTAGCTGAAGGATGGGATAACCATTACATAGATCAGGTAGGGTTGTTGGGATTAAATAAGTTAATAAAAGTAGTTTGTCTAATGCCTGGTTAAGTAAATATTACTACATTAATAAGAGCAATGATATTGTAGAAAACTTTTTACAAACATGGGAAGGTTTTTAACATAGGGAGAATCAGAACATAAAGTGATATAAATGGTATGATCGAAGCCATGTAGAAAAATGCACAAAGAAAAATAAAGGAATACTTCAGATGCTAAGTTTTGGGGGAAGGGGTGAGAGGATTACTTGTGATTTCTGTTTTCATGTCTGCTTTTCTGTATTTTTTAGTATCCTTTAATAAATGTGTTTTATAATTTGAAAAAATAAACTTTGTTTTGCGAAGTGCCTTTACCCCTTGCAAATGGGTGGTATGTTGATTTTAAGAGGGTCTTATTCCATCAGAGCTCAGGCCCTTCCTTCTCTTTGGCTCCACCTTGCTTCCTTCTCATTCTGCCATGCTTTTACATTCTTATAAAAGCCTCAGAGTGATGAAACTCAAAACTTAAAAAAAAAAAATCATAATTAAAGTTCTACTAGTTTAGACTGCTAGTGTTGTAGAAAGAAGGCAGTGTGTTTACATGACTTCCACTTGTTTTGATACTAGGCAAATTATGGAATCCAGTATGATGTAGTATGATGTAGTAGCACTTTGGTCCTCTCATGTGAAAGGGCGATGAGGCCAGCGATTATCGTTTTGCTGCTATCACAATGTCGGCAATCTGTACACACCATTTCTCAGGGCCTGGTGCATTATGGGCACTTAGTATGTGATGTTACTACCCCTTTTGCCATTTGCTTCTTTCTCCCCCGAAAAACTTTTTTAAAAACATGGTCAGTCTGAATTAGTCACCAAATACCCTGTTTAACTTGCTCATCTTTACTGCTTGATTTTCAAATTCTATAGAACAAACTGGGCCTCTTAAAGAGTTATTCTCGATACATGCTTCTTCTGCTATCCCCTTCTCCTCCTTATATCTCTATACATATGGTTTAAATATTTTTATTTATGTTTATTTGATGTATATAGTGTTTTGCCTGAATTTATGTAAGTGCATGTGTATCATGCAGTGCCTGCAGAGGCCAGAAGAGGGCATCAGAGCTCCTGGAACTGGAGTGATGGATGGTTGTTAGTTGTCATGTGGGTGCTGAGAGCCAAACTAAGATCCTCTGCAAGAGCAGCCAGTGCTCTTAACCTCTGAGCCATGTCCCCAGCCCTATGTGGTTTTGTTGTCTCTTCCTGTCAGTATGCATGTTTATTTAAGAACATCCCTCTACAATGTGTCATGCCGTTGAGACTGGTTCTGTAGTAGCAGCCAACATCCCCAGAGTCTGGGGCGGTGGGGGGGCGGTAGGGGTGGCAGACTCTGGCAGTGATTTCTTATCCATATCATATCTGTCATAGGGTGACAGGGTTTCTGCCCTGTGTGGTTTTCCCTCTGGCTAACAGGATGTGCCCAATTATAATACTTGGCCAGACCTTGCCATAAACCCAATCTCACTGAAAGGATAGCAGGCAAGAGTAATCCTAAAAAGACTGCATGTATGTGCTCTTCAGAAATTGCTAATTAGAGAACATGTGAATAATATGGTCTACTGAGCATTTCCCATCAAGTTTGAATCACTAGTTTCCACTAGTTTTTTACTGTGTTGTGGTGCTTTGAATGAGAATATTCCCCATCCAGCTCCAAGTATTTGGACATTTGGTCTCCAGTTGTGGTGCCGTTTTGGGAGGTTTTAGGAGGTGCAGCCTTCCTGGAGGAAGCATGTCACTGCAAGCTGGCTTTGAGAGTTCTTAAGCCTTGCCAAATTTCCAGTCACTTTCTGCTTCCTGTGCCTGCTTGAAGATGTGATCGCTCAGCTTTCTGCTCCAGCCACCTTCTGCCACCATGCCTCCCTGCCATGATGGACTCTCACCTCTCTGGAATCATAAGTCAAATAAGCTCTTCCTTCTAAAAATTGCCTTGGTTATGGTGTTTTATCACAGTAACAGAAAAATAACTAATACATATGTAATGGTCATTTCCTAAGGAAAATAAATGAGACATTTTGGGCTAAGTAAAATGTAATGTTTCTTGGGTGAAGGACTTCACAGAGCTTGTAGGCAGTCTAGGGGGAAGAGGTGATGTTTAGTTTCCCTAACTTACCTGATCTTGGAATTATTTATTCTGCCATAGCTTATCCTGGGCACAGAGTTTGATATATAATATATCAGGGAATATATAATACTGTAGTCTACTCTCATACAAAGCAAAAATAGAATTATATTTTAAGTATTACTTGCCTTGGAAAGAAACTTTGTTTTTACTGTTACAATAGTTAACTGTTTGAAAAGCCTGATTTCTACTATTACAAATCAAATTCTAGGCAGTGTTGTTCTGTCTTTTGTGTGTGCGTGTGCTGCATGAGCATATGCAGTTGCACATGCACATATTTTGCGTTTGTATGTGGAGGCTAGAGGTTGAAGTTAGGTGTCTTCCTTAATCTCTCTCTACCTTATTTTTTGAGAGCTCACTGATCTGGCTGGACTAGCTGGCCAGCAAGCCCCAAGGATCTGGAGTAGTGGGGTTACAGACACACCACTATGCATGCCTGGTTTTCATGTGGGTGCCAGGGATCTGAATTCAGAGTCTTCATGCTTGTATGGCAAGCAATTTACCAACTAAGTTATTGCCACAGTCCCAGTCTTACTAAATTTTAATCATGGTTATATACCTCTGCTGAGTCTATAGGAGCTTTCTTGATTTGGTTGTTTTTGTGTTTTAAACTTAAGTTGACAGGAAGAAGGTAAACAAAATCGTGACCATGGTTAGCAAAGATGAATTGGTTTGAACATGTAGTCCAAACCCATACAATTTTTTAAAAAATTTACTTCAGTGTTTTTCTTGGTTCTCTCTCTGACTCTACACCGGTTTTCTGGAAGTTTTGAAATGAAACACCACTGAGATGAAGGCTCTGATAGGCTGAGAAAGAACATCACTTTTGTTGGGAGGTATTCTTTCTCCACTCAGAAGTCTTTGCATTTAAACAGTGTTTGTTGCCAGAGATTTTATGTGTGCATCTGTAAGAAATCGCAGTGGAAGCTTTCACTTAGTTGTGGCTGTAAACCTCATGTAATAAAATTATGGTCAGAAGTAGCTCCTCGTGTTTTATAAATGTTCATGAGTAAAATAATATAATTAGAGCTGGAGAGATGGCTTAGCAGTTAAGAACGCTGGTTGTTCTTACAAAAGACCCAGGTTCGAATCCCCCACGTGGCAGCTAAAAACTATCCGTAACTCCAGTTCCAGGGGATCTGACAGCCTCTTCTGTCCTCTGCAGGCATTGCACGACACAGGTGCACTTACCTACATACAGGCAATACACACATACACATAAGAATAATAAATAAAATATTTTAAAAAGGCTCTATCCTAGAAATTAAGAAAATTAGGCCAAAGGAAATAGACAAAATAATTACTCATTAAAAAAAATACTTCAGACTTGAAAGACAATATTTCCAAAATAAGGAAATGGAAAA
>NW_008359442.1:2793580-2821017 GCF_000622305.1 Nannospalax galili | reverse complement strand
AACTATCCGTAACTCCAGTTCCAGGGGATCTGACAGCCTCTTCTGTCCTCTGCAGGCATTGCACGACACAGGTGCACTTACCTACATACAGGCAATACACACATACACATAAGAATAATAAATAAAATATTTTAAAAATCATATAATTACCACCTCCACAGACCTTTGAGATGGCACCATCCCTTGTCTCCTTTTTTCCTCCTGATCATGAATTTCTATTAGAAATCATTTGGAGCTAGACTTAGAATTCATTTTTTTTCCTTTGTGAATAGATATGAATTTGGAAGGCAATTACTGTTTCATGACAGGAGGCATACCTTTCCATCTTTCAATTAACTCACCCCTTTCCCAAGGTCATTATAATCAGGCTGGCCAGTAATCCTGCCTTAAAAGGTAAGTTGAAGACTTGACAGAGAAATCTTTGAGAACCATGGTTCCAATCCTGTTCTTTTATTGATTTTGGTATTATAGGAAAAGTGTTCATGACCCTTAACAAAAACAAGCATTAAAAGTTATTTTCATGTGACCCAGGGCTAACAGGTGTCAAGCTTATGTATCAAGGAGTATTAGAGCCATGTCAATGCTCACCTTTTGCCACAGAGCTGTCCCCAGGCCTAGTCCCAGAACCCTTTCCTGTAGCATGTCTTTTGAGAAGACCAAATTTTACTACACTTGTGAAAGGGCTGATTTATCAACCTGAGATGTTTTTGTTAGGTCTTACTAATCTCAGTTTCGGGATAGATCTGCTTTGATTTTTGTTTCTTTTTCTGTGGTGTGTAGGGGGAGATATGCGTGTGTGTGTGTGTGTGTGTGTGTGTGTGTGTGTGTGTATGTGTGTGTGTGTGTGTGTGTGTGCAGGTTATGTGCACATGTGTATGTGCACATTTGGAGGTCAGAGGTCGACATTCAGTGTCTTTCTCCATAGATTATCCACTTTACTTTTAGAGACAGAGTCTCTCACTAAACCTAGACCTCACCAGTTACCTAGATCGACTGGCCAGCCAGGAGCCTCCTCACTGCCTCCCCAGCATTGGGATTACAGGCACATAGGTTGCTCTACCTGGAGGATCAAACTGGGTCCTCCTGCTTGTGCTGTAAGCACTTTGCTGATTGAGACATCTCTCTACTGTTTGAGTTTTGTGACAGGGATTCATTATGTAGCACTGTCTGGCCTCAAATGCACAATCCTCTTGCTGCAGCACCCTTGCCCTGCAGTGCTGGAATTACTGATGTGCAGCACCATGCCCTGTATAGTCTTCTTTTGAGAGAATTATTTCTTTACCTTTGATGACCAATTGTGAGGCTTCCTAGTGATCATCCTTGTGGATCAGATGGAAAACCTGTTGTTAGGAAGTTCTGTGTTTTCTCATTGGAGGCTGCAGCTCATGGTCAGAAAAATCATAGAGAATACCTAGAATTGGAGATTTTAGGAACAGGCAGTATTTTGTAGATCATAGTATACTCATGTAATTGAACCAAGAGACTGTAAAGCTTAAGGAGCTGAAGGCATACAGCCTCACACAGGTGTAAGGGCTGAAACTACCACTATTAAGTCACTGACAGTTAAATTCAGAGTCCTTGTGACAGTTTTCAAAGTGCTGACCCCTGATAGGCATCTCACCTGTGCTGATTGGCACCACTTGTGCTACATTTTAATATTAGAGGAGGTGAACCTACAAGTGTATGCTCATGCCTGCCATTTTCATGCTGTTAAGCTAGTGTTGGAGTTGAATATTTACTAAGAAAATAGAAAGTGTTTTGAAAATATACAGTACCAAAGGTAAGAAATGAAAAAAAAAAAAAGATAGTTGGTTTTTTCATTTGTTTGGTTGATTTGGGGGCTTTTTGGTTTTGTTTTGTTTGAGATATGTCTAACTATGACTCTGGCTGGCCTGGAACTCATGATATATGCCAGGCTAGCCTTGAGCTCACAGTGATCTGCCTGTTATGTTTACCTAGTAGTGGGATTAAAGGCATTTGCCACCAATGTGGTTGATAGTTTTTAAATATATGTATATATTATTAGGTGGGGAGAAAGGAAAGGCCATTGTATCTGAAATTAAAAGCACATGCTGTATGTCCGCCTTTGTCTTAATAAACATAGCAAATAACTGTGACTTCACTTCCCAGGACAGACTGAAGGAAGATGGAAGAGCATTCCAAAACAACTGGTTAAATATTATCTTGATAAGTTAAGTATGTTTAAAATTGTTCAGAACTGGGTTTGTCAGTAGACGCTGAAGAGGAATCTCTGCCCAGAGGAGGTAGAATACAGTTCTGAGAAATGGGATTTTCACCTGTTACCATCACCTTGAATCATATAGAAAACCTAGGGTATGCTAGGTCAGAGTGAAGAACAAAATCCCACCGTTTCAATCCTTCTTCTGTGGAAGGTAAGCCCTGGACGACCTCACCATAGCTGCATTGTCTCTGAAGCCACGTGGCCTGTTCTGGTTTTTGGTAGGTGGCCTTTAACTTGCCATTAAAGTAGCCAGCCATATACTTGTCATTCAAACTGAGTAACTTATGGGGGGGGGCACCTAACTGAACCAGAACAGCTAACAGACCAATACTCCCCTAGGCAAACCAGGTGATAGGGTCATCCTAGTCTTACCAAGTTACTACTCTAGATGTCTTCATGTTTTCACATTGTAAAGTGGGCATAATAGTACTTTTTTGGATGTTAGGATAAGGTGCAAGATACATGTTAAGTGTTTAGCATGTTCTTTAGTCTGTAATAAGCAAGAGATCTAGCTATTTAAAAAAATTATTGCCTTAGCCAGGTATGGTGGCACACACCTTTAATCGTAGCACTCGGGAGGCAGAGGCAGGCAGATCTCTGTGAGCTCTAGGCCAGCTGGGGTTACAGGGAGACCTTGCCTCAAAAAAACCAAAAAAAAAAATTATTGCCTTAAACACTTAATTTAATTTACATAATAACTATTTCTATATTTAATTTCTGTTGTCTTTATATTATTTCTCAAACAAATTTTGTTTTTAATTTTATTGAAAAATAACATCTACTAACAACTTCTATTTATGGCACCACCTCCACTTCTTGTTTTATCTGAGCCTTTACTCAGGAAAATAAAAAAATTTACTTTTTTAATTTTGTCTGCTACCTGTATATTTGGCACTTTGGGATGTTTGGTATAAAGAAGGCTGGGCATTATCAGGTAGTAGGTTGCTAATTAGAATCCACAGCAGAGGGTTTGCATTTTACAGGTGACCCTAAGATAACAGAGTGGTTAGGTGGTAGAGTGGATGGGGAGTGGAAGAATGGGACTTCGTCCCTTCTCTCAAAATTTGTTTGGGGCTGGAGAGATGGCTCAGTAGTTAAGAGTACATGTTGCTCTTCCAGAGTATCTGAGCTCCATTCCCAGCAACCACATCAGGCAGATCACAACTCCCTGTAACTCCAGCTCCTGGAAGATACAATGCCTCTGGCCTGTGAGTCCACTTGCACTTACATGCATATACCCCACACAGACACACACCTATACATAGAATTTAAATAAAGTTTTTTAAATTAGTTTTTTTTTTTAATTAGTTTTTGTGGGGTCGGAGGGTGGACTGGAGAGATAGCTGAATGGTTAAGAGCACAACTTGTGCTGAGGACCTGAGCTTGTTTCCTAGTACCCATGTTAGGCCACTCACAGCTACCTATAACTTCAGCTTGAGAGAGGTCCAATGCCTCTAGCCTGTTCAGGCACCTGCACTCATGTTCACATCTTTGCATGCAGACACACACACATATACACGCACACACACACACACATAATTAAAAATAATAAATATTTAAAAGATTGATTTTTTCCCCATATACACACAGCTATGTAGAATTGCCAAATTTAGGAAAAACAAAACTGAAACAAAACAGAAAACCCAAAATGCCTAGTTAAATTTGAATGTCAGTTGAAACATCATTTTTAGTATTTCTCATGCAGTGTTTTGAGCTTATGTATTCTAAAAGTTCATTTTTTAAGTCTGGAGACTGGTTTTAACTTAATATCCAGTATTATCTCTGAGTATCTTAGTAGAATATAGTCTACAGACAGATTTTATCCTATCCCATAGAGCCCACATTCATTCAGATGCACATAAGTAAGTATATAGTCTGGATCCTGGTGTAAGTATTATAGTAACTTGTTAAGAAGTCTGTCTTCTGCCCTCCATTGGGGTGAACAGTTAAGAGGTTGATGCCAAGTAGGTGCTGCTGGGTGTCCACTCAAGCCAAGATGAAGAATTCAGTCTTTGCCATGGCAACAGGGATTACATTTGCTCTGTAAGAACTTCTTGGCTGTGAGTATAGATGGGCATAAGCCAGCTTGGTCCTTGGAGGGGAATTTCTTTGGTAAGGTGACTTACTGAAGCCTTGGTCAACTCTAGGAGTTCTGGCTTTTGTGATTGAATTACCACACTAGTAAGTGGGGTACGAGAATATAATTTTGGATCATTTATATTTCACTGGTCTTTGTAGAGGAAAATAACATTGTCATTAACTAACCTTCCATTAAAATCTCTGTTTTTGACTTTCAGCAGTGTTGTGTAGAAAATGCTATTGAGGTTTTTGCATCAGCTTTTGAACTCAGCAGTCACCCTGAAGGATGTTGCATGCCTTTGGGAAATGCTGATTGGAAGATTAGAGGCTGCAGAAACCTGAGTGCCTGCTTGCATTTTTTACACTCTGGGTTTGATGCCTCGGGTTTGAGGCCTCTGTTAACCTAGGTCTCCCAGCAAAAGCTTTGCCAGGTTAATGATCCTCTGGGTGAAATCAGTACTGGCAGGTAAAGGTGGAGACAGCCTGCTGTGGAGGAGGGAACCAGAACAGATAGATTTCTGGCCGGTACCTGCTTTTTTAATTGCTGCCATTTAAGAAACTGAATGTGCTCAGTGAAAAGACCCAGGTTTCAGATGATCTCTTGAAGAAAAATTCACAGTGATAAGAGCTTACTTACTAGACACAGATAGTGTGTGGGTGATTTAGCCAAGGGAAAAATGTAATTAGAGGTGTTTGCTCAAAATGTTATATTTTTGAGGTGTATTTTGTTGTTAATAGCTGTTACTGGATCAGATATATAGATTAGTGACACATGTGCAAACATCTAAGTGTTAGTTGCATTAAAAATGAGTTTTTCTGTATTTTTGAAAGTCTTTTTTATTTTTTTAGGCAGGGTCTCCCTGTAGCTGCCCCTGGCCTAGAATTTCTATGGAAACCAGGCTGGCCTTAAACTCACAGAGATCCATCTGCCTCTGCTGGGATCAAAGGCATGCACCACCACGCCCAGCTATGAAACAGTTATTTTAAAATGAAATGGAGAGGTTTTTTTTAACTTTTAAAAAAATTTTATTTTTTTATTTTATGTGTACACATGTATTGCCTGCATGTAGGTAAGTGCGCCTGTGTTGTGCAATGCCTGAGGAGGTCAGAAGAGGCTGTCACAACCCCTGGGACTGGAGTTATGGACAGTTGTTAGCTGCCGTGTGGGTTCTGAGATTCAAACCTGGGTCTTCTGCAAGAACAGCCAGTGTTCTTAACCACTGAGCCATCTCACCAGCCCCATATAATTGTATTAATTCAACTGTGAACCTAAAAATTTATAGCCAGTTTTGAAAGAGATGCATCTTTGCTCTGGAAATTGTTATTGAATATGTCAATGCTGTTGTAATGAAATGCTGCTTCTAATTATGTGGTTATTAAATATATTTTTTTAAAAAGCTGATACTGGGCCAGAGAGAGGGCTCAGCAGTTAAGTTGCTGTTGCAGAGGACCTAGGTTTGATTCTCAGCACCCACATGGTGGCTAACAACTTTTCATAACTCCAGTTCCAATGCCCTCTTCTGTCTTCCATGGGCATTGTGTGACATGGGTACACTTATATACATGTAGGCATAACACTCATACACATAAAATACAAATAAATAAAAATTTTTCTTGAAAAGGTGATACCAGAAAATGAATTATTTATAGATACGCGTGCTAGTTAGGCTTTGGCTGCTAGTGGTTATTTGAAAAAAAACCTTTCCCTCTTATCTCCCCTAAGCTTTTTTTCTCACTGATGTCTTTATTATTCCTTTGGACATATTTTATTCTTAACAAACCCCAGGTTTGTCATTGTCTCACAAGATTGGTTAGCATGATGGGTGGAGATATTTGGCTTAATCATACGCCCTTGTGTTTGCAGGCATTGTTATGGTTATAGGTACTAGCTGCTCTTGGTAGAAAGTTCATACTTTGCCACAGTATGATGGTTCAGGCCTTTGATCTCTGTACTCAGGAGACAAAAGCAGGCAGGATCTCTGCATTCAAGGCCAGCCTGGTTTACATAGTCAGTTCCTGGTCAGCCAAGGCTACATAGACCCTATCTCAAGAAAACATTTTGGAGCAGTGATTCTGAATTTAGCAGATCACCAGTGTCACAAGAAGTACCTTAAAAAAAATGTAGATGTCTGGGTCTCGCTCCCAGAGAATCTGATTTAATTGTCTATGGTGCAAAATGGGCACTGAGACCTGAAAGAGCTCTCTAGGTGGTTTTCATGTAGTGCCAACTCTATACTCTGATCTGCTCTAAGAATTATGGCCTTGCCTGTGTTGCCAAGTAGAATAGCCACAAGTCCTAGGTTGAGTTCTCTGTCATACTGATCACATTTCAAATGCTCAGGAGTTACATATAGGTAGTGGCTTTGTGTTAGACAATCCAGATAGAGAGTTTCACATCATGGCAGAAGGTCCTGTTGGACAACCTAAATCTAGGTTGGCTGTGTAGGATGTAAACAAAACATGGGACAAGTTGTGAACATTTGAGAAGTCAGACACAGGAAGGGCAAGCTTGGAATAGAGCTAATCCAACAGGACTTGCCAGGAGGTATGGAGTTACCACATACTTTTTTAAGCAGCCTTTTTCTCAATGATCTTTTTGGCAATACAAGCCCTGTAGCAGTTGGTGCAATGGATTATGTGTCACATCTCACACAGAAAGGTCTGTTTCAAGCAGGCTGGCTTGAGAGGTGGCCAGGCCCTAGGTCAAGCAAATGTAACCTCATGCAGGCCGGGGCTATGGAAGACAGAATGCAGCTTTATTTCTTCAGAGCCCAAGAAAGCCCTTTAAGAGACAGAGACTGAAACATGAGGATTTGGGGTGAGGCGGGCAAGAGAGCATTTTATCCCTTCTGTTGAAGACAGGCCTACTTTAAAAAATATTGTTCATTTTGCCTCTCCTGGCCTCTTGATAGTCTGTAGGAGTCAAGGACAAGGGTAGCACGTTTCTAGCAGAATCAAGTTCCATGTGGACTCCATCTTCTTGTGGGGGTGAAAGCATACAGGTCACACATTAATTTTGTTTATTCAGACATACTATGTAACATTCAAGCACAGTGGGGTCATGGAAAAGAGAAAGTTAGAGGAAAAGAGTATGCTAAAGGGTGTGGATTGTTTAAACCTTGCCTTCCTCAGACAAGTTCTCCTGCAGGAGTGAGAAGCCTTCCCATCGTCCTTTGAGCCCAGCAGCTTGATCTCCAGGTTCTTTGCTGTACCTGCGTCACACTTGCATTTCGGACATTAGTGCCTCCTCAGAAACATTTTCTGTCAATTTCCCTGAGCCTACTAAAAAAGATAGTGTTTATGAGCACAGGGAGTCAATAGGCAGAGCTAAGAATGCACAGGTCACATGCACATAGGTAGTCCCTGGGTGTGGCCCCATGCTATACTAGGCTTTGTGAGTTGAGTTTTTTCTGTTCTGCTATTATCTTCTGGTAACTTGGAGTGAAGTGTAAGTGCCTGTTGTAGACCTTGTTTCCTTCATTGCCCTCCTAGTCAGTCATTGTTCTTGATAGACTTATATACAAATATCTATGCAAATGATAACCACACTACTAACCACCCCAAGGTATAAGTGACCAGAACCGCTAGGACTCGTATATGCGTTAGGGATTGTGTTACTTTATTTTTACCCTTATTTCAATCTTCCTTTTTCTTTTTGTTCTTGCACAGGGTCTTATGTATCCCTGGTTGACCTTGGATTCACTATATAGGCTGAGGGGGATTTTGGTTTCCTGATCTGCCTGCTTCCACCTCCCCAGTTGTTGGGATTACTGGGGTGTGGCATCACATTTGAGGTATTGGTTTTTGTTTTGTTTCTTTTGGCTCTTTTTGAGACAGTGTCTCCTTGTAGCTCCCAGGTGGTCTAGAACTCCCTGTGTAGACCAGACTGGCCTATATCTCACAGAGATCTTTCTGTCTCTGTCTCCTAAATGCTGAGATTAAAGGCTTTTGCCACCATACCCAGCCCCTCACTTGGTTTTATGTGGTGTTGGGGACTGACCCAGGGCCTCATGTATGCTAAGCAAGCATGGTCCATCTGAGCTGCTTCTCACTGCTAGAAGAGGCACGCTTTCCTTCTCCCATTGTCAATGATTTCACTAAGAGTAATTCTTTTTGTTAATATTTGTCTCTTTTGAATTATGTCCAGCATGTTTATTTTGCCAGGTTTTAATATTTTCTTTCATCAAAATCAGAGAGCAATATAGGAATATTAACTTCTAAAAACAGGAAAATGGAACACTGAAGGACAGAAAAATTAAGGAATGTTTAGAGAAATAATAAGATAGTACGTATTAACTATTTAGTGGCATATTATGAAAAACATTTTTAATTGCAATTAAAATAGGAGCATGAAGTGGTACTCGTGATTTCTACACAAGACTCTCAGGCCACTTGAAGGACTTTTAGAAACATTACATGTCCTGGGTCACATCACATCCCTGTCAACAAGTGTTTCTAGGCACTGGCCCAGGAATCTGAATTGTGAAGTTCCTAGGTGATTTTAGTGAGCAGCTAAGATGGGAGCTACTGGCCTTATCTCCACACCTCAACTTTCACATGAGGAAACTGAAGACTAGGGAGGTGGACTGATTTCTTTACAATCTGAGGCAGCCAAAGGTAAGTCTAGACTAGAGATCTTTTTAAGGTCCCTTGCATCTCTGAGTAACGGTGATTCTCTGGTTTCACCTTAACTGCTGTGGTGTCTGACTCATGTTACAGCCTCCTTCCTAAAATCCCCTTCTTTTCAGTTTTTTTTTTTTTTTTTGGCAACAAGTTGTGTCTGCTCCCATTTCACCCCAGAGGCTGTCTCTTCATTATAAAGGGTGATATGTCACAGGTCCTGTGTAGCCACACAACCTAGGTGTGAGATTTGAGGGTGATCTCAGACCCTTTTTCTGAGGTTTCTGTGCTACGCATGATCTCATCCTGCTGGTTTCTTTGTGATTTAGTTTACTCCTCCTCTCATTAAAAAAAAAAAAAAAAGTCCTATCTCTTGATGTATTTTTGGCTGAAAAATAAATCCAGATGGTACATTTTGTATATATATAAAAAATATTTCACAGTTCTCCATGAGTAATTTTTCTTTCAGTTTTAATGAAGCTATTAATCTTAAAAGGACTTGTTTTGTAAAAGGACTTAATTTGAACAAATACATTTGTATGCAACATAAGTGTGGTACAAAAAATTAAGAGTACTGTTACCAGGAGAAGCTTAGCACAACAAATAGCCCAATTTTCTAGAAATAGCTAAGAAAAAGTTTTAATGATTGAGTTTGGCATTAAGAAATGAGTGTCGGGGCTGGAGAGATGGCTCAGCGGTTAAGAGCACTGACTGTTCTTGCAGAAGACCCGGGTTCGATTCCTAGCACCCATATGGCGGCTATGAACCATCCTTAACTCCAGTTCCAGGGGAATCCGAAGCCCTTTTCTGACCTCCACAGCATTGCACGACACAGGTGCACTCACACACATGCAGGCAATACACTCATACACATAAAATAAAAAGAAAAAAAAAAGAAATGAGCGTCAGGGGCTGGAGCAGTTAAGAACACTGGCTGCTCTTGCAGAAAGACCTAGGTTCAGTTCCCAGCATTCATATGGCAGCTAACAGCCATTCCTAACTCCAGTTCCAGGAGATCCGACACCCTCTTCTGGTCTCCATGGGTATTGCACAACACATGTGTGCCTACATACATGTAGGCAATATACTCAAAATATAAATAATAAATATTTTTTAAAAAGAAATGAGTATCAAAAATGAGGCTAAATAAAATAACGGGGGCTGGAGACATAGCTCAGTGGTTAAGAGCACTAGCTGCTCTTGCAGAGGACTCAGGTTCAATTTCCAGCACCCACATGGTAGCTAACAACCATCCATAACTCCAGTTTCAGAGAATCTGACACCCTCTTCTGGCTTCCACAGGCATTGCACATCATGGATACACTTCCATACATGCAGACAAAACACTGATACACATAAAATGAAAATAAATTAAAAAATTTAAATAAAGTTATTTAATAGGAAGTACTCTGAAAAATATACAGAAGTATGAAGATGTAAGCTATTGATTTTAAAAAATCAATATCACCATGGTGGCGCAGGCCTTTAATCCCTGCACTTGGGAGGCAGAGGCAGGTGGATCTCTGTGAGTTCAAAGCCAGCCTGGTCTCCATAGTGAGTTCCAGGCTGGGAAGTGGGTGTATAGTTGAATAACATGATTTGGAATGTTCTGTGTGATACACACACACACACACACACACACACACACCAAAAAAAAAAAAAAAGTTTAATTCTGACTTAAGAGCTGATTTGGTTTTAGATGAATAGAGTTTATGAAGATCTTACACACAGAAATCTCTGGGGAAATTTGTGAAGTACTGCTGAGTGTGCGAGTCCAATTTTTTTTTTTTTTTTTTTGCAGTGCTAGGGGTTAATCTGAGGGCCTTGTACATGCTGGACAAGTGCTCTACCACTGAACTACATGCCCCAATCCCTCACCATCATTTTATCAGTGGACTTTTCTGGATCAAGGAGAAGACCTCTGCAAACCTATATAAACCTAAAGTATGTTTAATCCTGGTTGTTCCTGTAAGAATACAAGAATAGCTCACCATTTGTTTCTCATCCTGATCTCAACATCACCCCTAAAAATCCGCTCAGCGGGGATGGAAAACACATCCGTGTCTGGAAATTTTGTAAAAACCTTTTTATTGTTGGGGAGGGGAGCAGTATAGGGGATTGAACTTATGGTCTCATGTATGCTAGGTAAGCACTCTATCACTGGGATATAGCTAAGTCCTCTTTTTCCTTTTTATTTTGAGACAGCTCTCTGAATTGCCCAGGCTGCCCTTGAAGTCCATTTGTAAGCCAGGCAACATTTGAATGTGTGATCCTCATGCCTCAGCCACCAAGTAAATAGATCTTTTAAGTCATCAAGCATTTAAAGGGTCTTCTCTACTGGTGCTTTAATTTAGATGAGGCCTATAAAATAAGGAAAATAGGAAATTTGAAGACCCTTGAAACCACTGAGATGGTGAGAAAGTTCTTTTGAAGGTTATATTTTCTAGAAATTTCTGATGAGAAATTAGCACTTTGGAATACCTAGAAAGAAATTAATCTACCATGCCTGGGTTTCACATCAGTTTACATGTGTTTAATTGCACTAAGTTGACCACCTTAGCTGTGTAGAAAGATGGAGGAGGACCTTTAGTAAGAATGTTGAGCACTTGTCATGGGCTGGCCTCTGGGTTAATTATGGGCCACAGCATAATACAAAGTGAATCCTTGACACAAGCCTTGTTACAGTCACAGAGTGATAATGTCTTACTCAGGTAGGTGCAAGATAGAAATACAAAGACAGCCCTTGGAAGGAGGAGGAGACTGGACATGACTTTCAGGAATGATTGTATTAGCTGGAAAGATTAGGGAACAGTGTACACACAGCCAGGAAGAGAGAAAGCTATTCTTTGGGAATCTGTTCTGCTATGGTTGGAGCAGGGGGGTATGCAGGGGAATAGGGGAGCTAAAGCAAAGCAAAAAGCCCCTTCATGAAGGGGAAAGGCATTTAAAGATTTTTAGGCTAAATTGTATGTGTTTTTCAAAACCCACTTGAGCACTGGGTGTAGGCAGCATATGCCTTTAATCCCAGCACTCAGGAGGCAGAGGTGGGTATATCTCTGTGAAATTGAGGCCAGCCTGGTGTACATAGGGCATTCTAGGCCAGCTAGGGCTCCAAGGAGACTCTGTCTCTAAAGAACAACCACCAAAACCCACTTGAGCTACAGTGTGGAAGAAGATGAATTTCTGTTGGACAAAATTCAAAGTAGAGGAACTAGCCACATAGCTGTAGCAATAATACAGTCAAGAAATGCTGAACTTTACTGAGGTCAAGGTCATACTGGGAATATTTAGAGACCTAGAAAAGTTATTAATTTAACAAGAAAACTTCTTGGGCATCATAGCTTGTTGCTTTGAGGGTTAACCTTTTCTCTCACATAGTAATAGAATGTGAAAACCTCCCAATTCACATTCAAAGGTCTCTTACATTATTGGGTAGGATTTTATAGTTTTCAGTATATTCTCTTTGTGAATATTCTATAATTACATAGGAAAATTTTCATTACCAGCTAAATATGATCAACAGTTCTTGGTCAGGAACTTACTTGGAATTGTTGATAATACTATATAGGAATAGATTCTTGAGGTAAATGTGTCCTTGAAGTGTTACTATGTAAAGTAAAATTTGAACATCATTTAAAACATTTTATAGCCAGGTATGTTTAAGTTTTATGGTTTAAAGAATCATATTTTCAGCAATTTACTTCTTATTTTTTACTTTTTTGATTTCCAGATTTTCCTGTTAGGCCTTGCTTACGACCCCGAATTCAGAGCTGAGGATGCTGCTTAGTTGGTAGGGTGCTTGCCTAGCATGCATGAGGCCCTGGTTTGATCTCCAGCTCCAAATAAACCAGGCTTGGTGATGTGTGACTGTAATCCCAACACTGGGGAGATGGAGTCAGGAGGATCAGAAGCTCAAGGTCATCTTCAACTATACAGCAAGTTGAAGGCTAGCCTCAGATACATGAGCCCCTTTTTCAAAAACAAAAACCAGCCATATTCAGCATGGCTAGTGAATATATTTGTTCTTCAGATGTTTCCAAATAAATCAGGTATTTTAAGAACTTTTTTAAAAGCATTGAAAATACTTGGTTTTTGAGAATGCACTTTAATTTAAAGGCTCTGATTATGAAAACAATACATTAACTAGTTTTCCTGTATTCTCAGTGCTGTCTTTTGATATTATTTCGCTGTACTTCTTTCTATATGACTTACACACATTTGCTCATGGGCTTACACTTACATCATAATTTTGATTTTATATAACTATTCGTTTTATTAAAATGGGTTGTATCCCTGTTAAAAATTTTTTGAGTATACTTTTCATGCTTTATAAAGTAAGTATGCAGTCCCCTATTACTGAGCGTTTAGATCACCTTCAACATTTTACTGCTTTAAAAAAGTACATTGATGAAGCTCAGCAGTTAAGGGCACTTGCTCCTCATGCAGAGGATCCAGGTTCAGTTCCCAGCACATGCATCAGGCATCTCACAACTGCCTGCAACTCCAGTCCAGGGGTTCTAATACTCTTTTATGGCCTCCACCGGAACCTACATGCAGGTGGTGAAATGTAAGCAAGCAGGCACACGTGTACATGTAAATAAAAATAAACTGTAAAAAAGTTTTAAAAGTACAGCAATAAGCATCATTGCACACAAAATTTTATCTAAATTCATGTCTTCCCTTAGATTCCTACAAAGGGAATTTCTTGATCTAAGGAGTTTCACATAACACCTGTTTAAAGGCATTCTCATTCCCGTAGGCGCATTTCAGAGGTTCCATCTACTGACTTGCTGCTGTGGTAGATGCCTTCAGACTTAAACCGGATGGTAATATTTTATATGAAATTTGTTTTTACTTCAAAAGTTTGCTTCTGGAACATTTATGTAAATGATAGCAGTCATTATGGTGAGGAGAGACATGGACATATGCTTATGTCTCAAGCAAAGATACTTAAAGACTACACTAGAACTATAATTCACTACTGGATGGATTTCTTTCCATGTTAATAAAAATAATAAAAGCTTTCAGAATCTATTGTATTATTCCATTATACTCAGATACTTTTTAAACCATGTTTAGAAAATTGTGCATACTGCGCAGGTTAATGTTCCTGTAGAATAGTGAGTGTAATATTTATCAGAAAAATCTAACCCTTTAAAGTTTAAATAGAACCAACGAGTATAGCTTAGTGTTTTCTTATAATTCTTGTGTATTCTGGGTTGCTCTGACATGAATATCCTGTAAACTGAATGTTTGTGTGCATTCTGAATGGAAGAGAGTGTCCAAGACCAAGTGCCAAAATAGGCATTTGTGTGTGAAACTGCTTTTCTATCCTCAGCGCATATATTTATTACTGAATAGCCTCTTAAACCGGAGACCTTTGAAGTCTAACATCTAATTGTGGGTGATGCTAGGGTGGCTGTCAAAAACACAGAAAGTTAATGTAAGTTCCCCAAAGTCCCATGAGTGAGTTACTGTCTTTTCTTGGAACACATACAAAAAAGAGTCCTTCAAGACTCTGATAGAAACACAATGCTGTGCTCTTTCACAGCTCCACTGTAGAGAATTACAGAGAAAGAAGCAATTAACGGTGCCATCCAAATCCTGAAAAGAATGAGGCACAATGTGGTAGGGCTGGGCAGCAACAGAACACAAGTTTTTATACAACTCTAATTAATCTAGGCCTGGACCACTCAATAAACGTCAGATGTGGAGACTAGATTTAAAAAAGACAAAAAGAATGATTATTAACATTAAATGATCCACCATCCCTTATAAAGAGACTTAACTCTTTTAAGAGGCTATTTCTCAGGTGCTTTTAGGTACTTGTCTGCTCATGTTGTTTGTTTTTAATTTAGTTAGAATGCTATACAATGCAGTTTCTTTTTTTTTTTTTCTTTATGTGTGTATGAGTGTATTGCCTGCATGTATGTAAGTGCACCCATGTCATACAATGCCCCCAGAGGTCAGAAGAGGACATCAAACTCCCCGTGGACTGGAGTTACAGATGGTTGTTAGCTGCTATGTAGGTGCTGAGAATAGAACCCGGGTCCTCTGTAAGAGCAGTCAGTGCCCTTAACCTCTGAGCTCTCTCTCCAGCCCCACAATGCGGTTTCTTTAAAAAAAAAAAAATTCAGGTATGGCTTGTGATAACGACTCACGTGTTCCACTCCTAGATCCTTGCCTTGAATACCTTGGAATGAGATGAGATGTTTCCAGAGATTTATTTGTAGTAGCCTCAACACTGAAATATTCCTAATATTCCTTTACAGATGAGTGGTTAAGCAATTGCCATGTGCAGCCTCATTGCTGAATCTCAAAATGATTATGCGGAGTGAAGTACTCCAACCAAGAGTTCAGGCTCTATGATTCCATTTGTGTAGAGAGTGCAGATTATGGTGTCAGAAAGCAGATCTGTGCTTGTCTAGGGACAAGGGGAATAGACTGCACAGGGGCATGGGAGCTTTCTGGAATGATGGATATCTTCATTTTCTTGATTGTAATGATGGTTTCTGAAATATGTGCATATGTGAAAACTTACCAAACTGTATAATGCAGAGTGTAGTCTATGTCATTTATACTTCAATAAAGCTGGAGTTTTTGTCGTCCCCCCCTCTGAAAAAAATACCTTAGGGACTGGAGAGATGGCTCATTGCTTAGGAGCACTGACTGCTCTTGCAGAGGACTCAGGTTCAGTTCCCAGTACCCACATGGTGGCTGACAATCATCTGTAACTCCAGCTCCAGGGGACCTGATACCCTCTTCTGGTCTCTAGCAGGCATTGCATGCATATGGTGCACTTAACATGCATGCAGGCAAAACAGTCATATACATAAAATAAAAATAAAAGAAAATTGTAATGCCTCAGATAAAGTTCCCTCTCCACTTGTCTACTCCTCCTGACTTCTGCCCCACCCAACCTGCTTACAGTCAACAGGGGCAAGAGTAGGTCAACAGCTATAGTCTTATGCAACATGCTGGAATAGATGAGAGGACAGAGGTGTACAGGAAAGAACCCCTAGAGAAGGTGAGCTTGTGTGGATGTGAAGGAGGACTTTTCAGTGGACATGCTGAGTCCTGGGCTCTAGGGATTTGTCACAGAGGGTAGAACTTGCATGATTATCCTGTACTTTGGAGTTTTGTTTTAAAAGCCTTAGGTCATCACTTATGGGTGGTAAGCAGGAACAGTCACCCCAAGGCCCATGTCTCTGGGAGGGTAAGGAGTCAGGAATCTGGGGTTCAGAGCTCAAAAAATCCTTTGGTGATGTTACTCCCCTCTTCCCCATCTGTCCAAAGAATGTTCCCGTCAGGGAGAACCTTGTTATACAAGACGAGTCTGTCTTGCCAGGCTGCTTGGTGTGTCCAAGAATCTGCATACCACATTGGAATACCACCTGCACAAATACTTAAACATTTTCATTTCAAAAATAAAGTGTTCTTCGTAGAAGAACCTAAAGAAAATAAAGTTAAGAAAAGTAAGACATTTTAAAGTGTCTTTAATCCTGCCACCTAGTGCTAGCTACTCTTAACATTTTGGTATATATCGTTTCATGTAAATGTATGTTTTCAAAGAAAAATAGAGTCATAATGTACATACTTTGTTACTTTATATTTTAGCTGAGTCTTGTCATGTTTTATGTAGACATAGTTCCAGGCTATCTGGGACTACAGGAAGACCCTGTCCCCAAAAGAAAAAACAAACAAACAAAAAACTATTTTTAGTCTACACATTACATGTATCATGATTTATTTAATCAAATGCCCGTTGGAGATTTGTCTTTTGTTTAAAATTATGGGAAAATGAATTACTTTCCTTTACTAATAAGTAAAATAATATATAGCTAATTAAAATTTTTATCACAGAATATAATCTCTCAGGTTATATTACAGAAGAACAGTCTTGGTCTAGTAGACTATTTAAACTCAGTGAAGGAGGGACTCCTAGAAGCACACAGACAGTGGCTCTTTGTTATTGAATAATTATTTCATCTGTGGTAGTCACAAAAAATAAACCACTAATGTGAATTCTTTTGTTCCTAAGGAAGACGTCCTCTGCAGATCAGAAATACATCAAAAGTATAAATAACAGTAATAGCTAACATTTTAATGCTTTTATGTTCCATGTATTGTTAGAATCATGTATATATTATGAATTATGTATATGAAGTAAAAGAATCACACACACACACATGTATATGAAGTAGAAAGTAGTAGGCCCTCTTGAACACTACTGGTAGATGCTTCCATTTCTGTAGGGCAGTAAGTTTCTTTCTAGAAATTTATCATAAGAAAATAATTGGAGAGCACTGTAAGTAAACTCACCCTGAATCCCTTTCCAAGTGATAGAATTTAAAGCCACTTCATTGTCACAAAACAAAACAAAACAAAACAAAAAAAAACAAAAAAAAAAACCCTGTTCCTTGTGTTATGGAGAGAACTCTGTGTAGTGTATTTCTTACATTTGGAAGTATATCTACAAATATTTTGGGAACTGCATTTTGAGAAGGGCTGCCCTTGGGCTGAACTATGCTCCAGAATTCATGAATACATGGTTTCAAGGCCACACATCAGAACAGGTGTGACTAATGAGGTTGAGCTGAATTTTAAATCTCATTTAATTTTACTTAATCTAAATAGCCGCACGTGGCATGTGATAGCCATATTGAAAGGTGTCACATAGTCTCAGAAACTAGACTGCTTAGGTGCAAATCGAAGTCCATCTTTTCTTTTTTGACCTTGAGCAAGTTCCTCATGAAGGTTAGCTTACATATTCCCTTTTGCACCCGTGGAGTGAGAAGGCCTTCTGCACAAAGCTCAAGATAGCATCACCCTTTGTCTTTTTCAGCTACAGATTAATCTTTCAATTCCCAGATGCTGATGTTGACCGTTGACCTCTTTCGGCTCCTTTTTATAAAATAGTGGCAATATTAGTCTTTTATTTATTTAATTTTTACTCCTTAACTAAATAAAAGTTGGAAACCCAAGTGACTCCTCTATTTATGTTGAATTTTTACTGGTTCATGAGATCAAAAAGTCTGTGCCATGCCAGTGCCATTTGGCTTATGTAAACCTTAAAAAAAAAAAGACCTGCCAATAATCATGAAGAACTATAAAAGTGAGAGGCTTTTGAACCATAATTGGTTTGACAAGAAATAGACACAATGAAGGGAGGTGACTGGTTATTTGACTGTTGATTTGCTTTCAGCACTTGCTAAAAATTGGAGGGAGAGAGAATAAACCAATCTGCTTTCACATCTGAAAAATATTAAAATGTTAGTTAGCCCAGCCCAGCCCAGCCATTGACATAAGAAAAATTGTTTCACCATTAAGTCTCTAAATGATCTTCTAAAAACACAACATCTGCAATTATCTAATTAAATTAATAAAGGCTGCAGGTAATAGAAGTAATGTGGAAGGCATTTTTCTGGCAGGCACAGAAACCTTCACATCTGCACATGATTACAAAACCCCTGTTGTTACTTTGCTTCGCCCTTCCTTGAGCTCACATTTCTCACTATGAACTAATAGTACATAATAATAAAACCCTGGCTGGCAGCCAGTGTAGAATTCTGGCTAACTTTTCCAATGTTTGTGAAAGTTGAAAAAGCTATGCAGCTGTTATCCTGGGTGATTTCCAGTGGAGGATGTGTTTTCCAGATGAAAGCTCAAATGGCAATTGAAATGTAATCAGTAATTTTGGCATGTTGGTATTATAATCCTTTCATTTTGTTATGTTAATTGTTCACTTAGGGTTTGTTTTGTGTTTTTCTCTAGTGTATAATCTGCTACAAGTGAGGGAATGGAAGAGTGTTTTAGGCAGTTTTTCACCCTTTACTGTTTTGTTTCCTTTTAAAAAAAATTTTTATTATTTATTTTTATGTGTATGCGTGTATTGCCTGCATGTAGGTAAGTGCACCCGTGTCGTGCAATGCCTGTGGAGGTCAGAAGAGGCTGTTGGAGCCCCTGGAACTGGAGTTTGCAGACAGTTGTTAGCTGCCATGTGGGTGCTGGGATTCGAACCTGGGTCTTCTGCAAGAACAGTCAGTGTTCTTAACCACTGAGCCATCTCTCTAGCCCCTTTGTTTCATTTTTTAAAGGACCAAGGAGTTGCATTTGTGGGCTGAAGGCTTTTAAATAGCCACACAATTATGTTTAGGACATCTTATTGTAAGACTCCTGTTTCAAGCAGCAGAAGAAACTTAAATCCCAGAGTGTACAAATTCTAAAGCTGACTGGAAGCTTCTAGAAGATGCTGCAGACTCAGTGTGCTCCCATTGTTCTCAGGCCTAGACTGCTAGGGATGGGCTTGTTCTGCTGTGATGAGACAGGATGTGTACAGGTCATCCTGCTGGTGTTTGGAGGCTTGTGAAGTGTTTAAGCAGAAGAAGCTCCGCCCATAAGTAGTTCTTAGTCTTTGGCACAGGCTTTAAAAATCCTGAAGGTCTCCATAGCTGAGCCAGCCTAATTAAATCAGTGTCCTCACTGGTGTTTGGGTGTGCCGCCGTGGTTCAATGACACTCCAGGACCGCTCTTCACTCTTTACAAATGAGGAAACTAAGGCAATGATGGCTCATATCTTGCTGAGACTGATTTGGATATGGGATGGGCGGTCTCTGGGAGTGACCTTTGGTAACTTCAGAGGCCGTTGGACTGTCCTTTAAAGAGTCATGTTGGGCAGCTACAGAGAGCAGGGTGCTGGCTCTCTTGTGAGGAGACAGACTCACCCCCTGCCCTTCTCCCTGCCAGAAACTGCCTTATGCTTGTCCATGTGGGCTGGTGCCTTCTATAAGATACTGAGAAACTGCCCCCATGCTCTTTTTTTTCCCCCTCAGAGAAACAAATATGTTTAATACCAGGTGCTGTTTCTTACAAAAGAGCATCTCACAATAGCTAGTCTTACCAATTGTAGGAATGTCTTTTATCTATCCCCTTTTAGGCAGTGATACTGGTAATTTTGGTTTAACTGACCACTTCCCATGCTCTGTGCATATGGATAATTTTCAGTACATCAAATGCTAACCTGGTATAGATACAGGGTCATCGTACCCAGGGAGGGTTAGACTTTGTAAACTTTGGGTTTATCTGTTCCAGTCCATAATGCTGTAGAGGCTTTGCCCAGAGCCACCTTCTTACCTGCTCACCTTTCTACTCAGTGCTCCTTGGTATAATAGTCGGATTGATGGAAAGTTGGAAGCACAGAGCACTGAAGTTAACCACCCCCACTAGATGCTGGAGACTGGACAATGGAAAGCATTAAGGGGAGGGGACTAAGGAGTTGTGAGAAGTGGGAACCTGAATATAAAACTACATGTTCATGGAGACTTGGTTAGAAAAGCTTGATCACACTTTTGGTTAAGTATTAATAGCTTCCTGAAAATTTATTTTGCAGGTGATGATTAGCATATCTTAGAATATTTGACAGAAAAACATTTGTATTGTTTAGCAGGATTAGATTAAGAGCTTTGGTTCATTTCCAGAGCCATCTTTTATTTTTATGACATCATCCATCTCCAAATGTTAAACACAGGAAGAATGTATATTTTTTCCTTTCTGGATTTCAATCAGAAAATTTCTTCCTTATCCAAAACATTCACTGTCCTCTGAAATAACACCCTATTCCCCCAACCCTGTCGCCCCCGCCCCCTTCTACCTTCTGGCTCCAAAGGCCTCAGACCTTCCAGCTTCTGGAAACTGATGGTAAAGAGTTGTTAGTCTTATCAGGAGCCAGTTAAAAACTTAAGGAGTGTACACATAGTGGCATCAACGTAGAACTCTGGGAATGGCTGTCCAAAGGGCCTGGCTTTACCTGCCCATCCCCTCCTCTGTAAAGAATTGGTTTATACAGAGAAGGCTGTCCTGACTTAGCAGTGTTTCTGGCAACAAAAGCTGAACAGAGATGGAAGATACCTCCCACCATTTAGAGGAAGAGAAGTAAATACTCACTTTAGAAAATACGTTTTGAGACTGTGTATATGTGGGTGACAGATCTGTAAGATTCTCTACATAGAAAAAGATTAATAGGCTTACCCCATCAGTCAGTGGTGTGTTGATGATAAAAATCTATCTCATTGCCAAACCAAGGGCAAACTCTGCCTTTGAGGATTTTTTTTTTTTCCAGTGTGCACTGAAGCCATGGAGAAGAGAAGGTTGGTCATCTTGCTTTTATGTAGTCCTGGAGTTATCCTTCTGGAACATCTGGGGGATCCTGGAATGTGTGAGTGGTGAGCAGGCTGGCTAAGGAGGCCAGTACTAGTTGCCTTGCCCCCATTTTAAAGAGGAAGCTCTGTGACATTGCTGCCATGTTCGCTCTGTGATCCTGAGGGCTGAAGGAAGCTAACACTCCCTGCCTCTGTAGCCAGCCTCCTTCCTGCCATGGAAATTTATATGGGCTTTATACTTAGAAGAATCTTTAACCAATGGGTACAGTTTTAGTCTTCAGTTGAGTTCATTATAAACTATCAATATTTTTAGACACAACTCTTGACTATAACACAGATAAGCCTGGGTATGTATACATTATTGTTAGGTGTACTAGGTTGGACTGACTTGTTCTGATCAAGAGAAAAGTAAGGAAATAATTTCTTAGGGAAGCTGATCACCTTCCTCTTCTTAACCTTAAGAGGCAAAGAGGGGGCAAAGACAGACAGCTCAGGGGTTAAGAGCACTAAGTGTTCATGCAGAGGACCCAGATTAGGTTCCCAGCACCCACACGGTAGCTAACAATCATCCATAACTCTAGTTTCCAGGGATCCGACACCCTCTTTTGACCTCTGTGGGCATTGTGCGACACAGGTGCACTTACATATATGCAAACAATGCACTCAGACACATAAAATAAAAATATTTTTTAAGAAGTCAAAGAGGTTTTCATTTAAGCAGTTAAAGGACTTTTGCAATGCAAGCCATTTTATGCTCTGATGTTCTATGACTTAAAACTTTTTATGTTTTCCTATCTATTTAAAGTAGCAGGATTGTCTCTACTTTTCATGAAGAACAAATTCCCAGAAATTATTAAGTGTCAGTGGCTGAAAAGTCACACCAGCATAGGTAATATTTTTTCATTAAAAAGTTTTAAAACATTCACTTGTTACCTATTTAAAAAGTATAAAATTCCCCAATAAAATAACTGTCTAAGATAGGTGTGTTTAAAATAAGTATTTTTGAGCTGGGCATGGTGGCGCACACCTTTATTCTCACCCAGGAGGCAGAGGCAGGCAGATCTCTGTGAGTTCGAGGCTAGCCTGGTCTACATAGTTCCAGGCCAGCTGGGGCTGCAGGGAGACCCTGTCCCAAAAAGACCTAAATAAATAAAATAAGTATTTTCACCAGAGTATAAAAATTGTTTTCAAAATTTTTTGCCAATTATTTTCAGTGAGGTTGAGAAACCCAGTGGAAATGTATATAAATGTTTGCAGAAAATGCTTAAGCGAATAACAAATGTTTTCTTAATATAAAAATCCCTCAGAGAATGGTTATAATTAAACTAATGGAAGTTCATATAAAAACAGTAATGGGAAAACGGAAATATTTTCTGAGTACCGTTGAAGAGTGAAAACTGTGCACACCTTAGGAACTGAGTTTTGAATACTGTACTATTACTATGTTTTATTGAATCACAAGAATTGTTAATACTTTGTGGTTAACAGCGGCCTGGTATTTAGAAGGAATCTTGGAATTCCTGCAGCACATCTTCCCGCACAGTACTCAGTTCCTCTGTCGCTGCCCTCATTGAATGGTGCACCTTTAGAGGAACCACTTGGCTTTTTTGGAGAGCTCCGGTTGTCAGAAGGTAGCTAACCATGAGCAGCTAAAGCCACAGGAGAGCTTTTGAAGTTGCTTAAAGGTAGTTAGTTGCCTGTCTCCTAGGCTTTTCCCTTTGAGGCATTACCTCCTGGGCCAGGACTCAAGGTGTTTCAACACTCTATCTTCTGGATATTCGGGTTGGCTAGTATCTTGGGCACTTTGAACTTAAGAACACCGAAACTTTCCTTTTCCTGCACTGTTTTCTGCTTTAGCTTTATATTTTCTTTGACTTTCTATCAAAACTCTTAGTTTTGGATTCTGTATCTGAAAAATCTAAATGCTGGGCCTGGTGGTGCATTCCTGTAACCCCAGTACTCGGGGTTGAGACAAGATGATTGCGAGTTTGGGGCCTGCCTGGGTCAGGAGAGAAGTGTTGGCAAGGCCTGCACTGTGTGCTATATATCTAACCTACAACTTTTTAAAAGATATTTTATAGTTATTCATTGTATATAGTGATGGCTTCTTAAAGATAATTTAGTATGTCACATACTTGTCCATATCACCTCCTTAAGCCCCCCTGTCCCCTCCTATTGTTCCCCTTCTATCCTCTGTACTGTCTTGCTTCTGCTTTCATGTTTTTCGTGTGTGTGTGTGTGTGTGTGTGTGTGTGTGTGTGAGAGAGAGAGAGAGAGAGAGAAAGAGATTTTATGAGTCTTATCTAAAATCCAGGATTCATACAAGAGAAAATGTGCAATATTTGAGAATTTGTCTTTTTTTAGTTTGGTTGACTTTTTTAAAGATTATTTTTTGTACATGGGTGTACAAAAAATGTACATGGGTGTGCACACAGGTACCTGCAGAAGCCAGAAGAGGGCATCAGATCCCCAGGAACTAGCGTTATAGGTTGTTGTGATCTGCCTGACATGGGTGCTAAAAACAAACTTGGGTCCTCTGGAAAAGCAACAAGTGCTCTAAACTGCTGAGACATTTCTCTAGCCCTGTTTCTTTTTCTGTTTTTGAGACCTTGACTGTAATATACAGTCTCAAATTGGAGAGCCTCCTGCTTTAGTGCAGAGATTCCACCATACTCAGCTTATCTCAGTTTTAATTTTTTTTTTTTTATAGTTTACATTTGGGCAAATTTCCCTTTGGATAAAGTAGAAATGTTTTTTTCTCTTGGTAGTAGAGTTTGGTAGAGAAAGTGCTTTTAGTATTTGTTAAAGCTAAGACACTTTAATGTAGAATTATTCATTAAATGCTTACCCATTGTTCTTGATGTGCCAGGCAATATATATCTAGGGATGCTTTAATAAAAAGAGAAATGTTCCTAATATTCATAACGAGTATAGTATATAAGGCAAGATAGTTATTAAACAAATACTTTAAACTCTTGTAATACATGATGTGGGGATGAGGAGAACAGAGGGACAAGAGTGTGTAAAGGAGCCCTAGGCAAGGCTGGGGGCTCAGAAGAGTCTTCCCTGAGAAAGCTGACCTGCTTCCGGTTATCTGTTGTCTTTACCTGTAATACTGCAGGTATTAAGAGCAAGCTGTGCCATTGCTAATGAGATTCCTTAAGATACATGATCCTTAGCAGGATTAGGGTTGGGGCTCAGTTTGGCACCTTTGGGGTTCACTGTGTTAGTTTACTTGAGTCATCATACAGAGTGCTATGTAGTGTGTGGTTTAAACAGCAGAAATGTATTTTCTTTTAGTTCTGCTAGTTATAAATGTAAGACCAAGATACTGTCAGTTGGTTTCTGGTGAGGCTTGTGTCTTGCGGGTAGCCCTACCTTCTACTGTGCCTGCACCTGGTCTTTGCTATGTGGGAATGAGGTACAGACGGAGGAGACCATAGTTAGTATTTCTTCTTATAAGGACACTAGACCTCTTGAATTAGAGCCTCACCTTTATCACCTCATTTAATTATTGCCTTCCAGGTTCTCTCTTTAAATGCAGTGACATGGGGGTTAAGCCAACATGTGAACTGGGGGTGTGAGTACACAGTTTAATCATGACAGTGAAACGTCATTAACAATCCATTGGTTGTCCAGTCCTTAATTTTTTCTCTGCACAGATCATAGAATGCTAAAAGAATTCAATTCTTTCTAGAAGCTCCAGAATGCCTTGCCATCCAGTTCATTCTACACTCTGCTACTGAGAAAACAAACTGTTTTGAAGGCATTTGGGGACAGGAAAAACAAAGAACATGCTATGCTGTAGATATTTCAAGAAATTTTGTCTTATTAATAACATTTTAAGGATATGAAGTTATGGACTTGACTTTAGTCAGGCAAGTAGTTAGAAAATATAGCTTCCAAAATGACATTACTGTGGAGGTCTTAAAGACATTCAGAATGATGGGTGCCCTGACCTTGTGCCTGCATTGGAGAGGCAGAGCAAGTTGTTGATTTCTTTTGCTCTTAAACCTGATTGAGGTCTTCACCCACTCAGACCTTATTTTCCATGTTGAAGTCATTTGAGCAATCCAGTGGAAGCCAAGCAAATTGAAATTACAAGCCCATGACACCATGACAGTGTGTCTGTGGACAGGCCTGTGAATTGTCCTGTGACTTTCTGGAAAGTGAGGTGAGGTATCCCCAATATAGGTGTTTGGGTCAGCTGGTTGAATTATGGTCTGGCTCTGTGGGAGACCAACTTAATCCATGTCTAGCTACCTATGAAAGAATCCAGTTGGAGCTCTTCCGTGATCCTTACTGCATGGTAATATTTTAGCACTATGGTCCTTTTTATTTTTCCTTGCATACTATGATTAGATATGCTAGAGGGTACAAATGAACCCATATTTTTGAGCACCTTTATAAACAACCTTTTAAACAATGAGTTCAAAATTTAGTGGATTCCAAACTGCATATATTAGTTTTTGTTTACAAATTCTTTCAGATTATGATTAGGTTTAAGATTGATGGTGTAAAATGGCAATTATTTGAATGGTCTTTCTGGGATTGGCATCAGTTCTCATTTCAAGTATCCTAGGCCAACCTTTATGTAATCATTTTGTTTATTTGCAAGAGTACAGATTTCTAAGTATGATTGGGAAGCTTTCACCAAGCACACAGAAGGAAGGCTTGCTGCCAAAGTGCTTAGCCAGGCAATGAGAATTGTTTGAACTCCTCTTTGAGAAAATTTAATAAAATTTAAACTTGGACATTTGAGTGGCCAAGAGTCTAGAATTTAGATCATTTTGTTAAGGGGGAAATAAATGTTACAGGCAAATCCATATGAAACTATGAAATTATTTCTTTGGTTCTACCTAAAAATGATCCATCATACTTTATGCTAGGTGAAAATAAATTTCTTATAAAAATTCATCCTGGGGCTGGAGAGATGGCTCAGAGGTTAAGCACACTGGCTGTTTTTGCAGAAGACCTGGGTTCAAATCCCAGCACTAACAGTCATCTGTAACTCCAGTTCCAGGGATATGACACCCTCTTCTAACCTCTGTGGGCACTGCATGACATGGGTACACTTACATACACACAAGCATAAGACTCATACAATAAATAAATAAATGAATAAATAAATAAAGGTTTTAAAATGAAATAATTCATTCTTTGCTAAACGAATCTACATAAAAACCAGGTTGTCCCTTACATAACAAAGAATTTTACTGGGGTCCAGGATTTATAGTACTTTGACAGAAATAGAAGCATTGTGTTTCAGAGTTAGATGGCTAAGTTGTGACACTTCTGCCACCTGTTATTTCATCCCAAGATTGGTTTTGAGCACTTGCTGTGGCTTGGGTGCTGGTTAAAGATGTCCAGAAAAGGTAGGCTCCTGGACTTGGCAGACCTGTGTGCATACCACATAATGCCTGGTAAATGCTTTTCATGGCACTTTTACATATTTTCATTTGATCTTTATTCCAGGTAATTGGAATAGAGATAAATTTGCAGAGAATTTTGGCACCGGGCTGCACCAGAAGTACAAGCATACCAACAGAAAGCACGTTCTGTTACTCTTCTCTGTTCAGGCAAGGACAGTACTGGCTTACTAAATTTCACAACAAATAAAGCAATAAAACTCACTGAAATTCAGGATTGGTATTTTGGCTTTAGTACTGTTAGAAGGATACCCTGATGTAATTTAAAACTATTTGGGATTCCTTGTTTTGGGGCCCCAGACACCTGGGGAACCAATACTGCTCCCTGATCCTTTTCATCCTGACCAACGTAGTGCCTTCTGTGGGCCCCAGGAGCACTGCTTCTGGGCCAGGACCCGCCCTCACCTCCCTCTGCTTCCCTGGGCCTGCAGGACCCTCCGCAGGCCTCTCTCTGAGTAAGTCCACTGCTCCCTCTGAGCCTTGACTCCCCCAGCCTCATTCACCCTCCCATCTCCCTGGCCTTTCTCTCTTCCGAGTTTGGGCCCTGCCCCATTCCTTGTCTTGGGGCCCCAGACACCTGGGGAACCAATACTGCCTCCTGATCCTTTTCATCCAGACCAATTTAGTGCCTTCTCTGGGCCCCAGGACTGCTTCTGGGTCTGGCCCAGCCCTCACCTCCCTCTGCTTCCTTGGGCCTGCACCACCCACCAACCTCGTGGGGGCTGACCTTTCCTCTTTCTGATCCTTTGCATCCAGACCAACCCAGCTTCTCAGTGCAGTCCCCAGGACTCCTTGGGACCTCTTCCCGCCCCATCTGCTTTTGCATCTCTGGGTGGCAGAGCCACCAGCTGCCCTAGACCAGCATCTTTCCTGGGCCAGGCTCCCAGGCCAGTCCAACTCCCAAATTCC
>NW_008359442.1:2790885-2792165 GCF_000622305.1 Nannospalax galili | reverse complement strand
GAAACAATAAACCAAGAAGATATTACAATCATGAACATAATATTCACCAAACTCTGGTGAACCCAGCGTCATAAAAATGAGAGTTAAAGACTATAAAAGCCAGGTTAATCCAAATTCATTAATAGTAAAGGACTTCAATACCCCACTGTCTCCATTAGATAGTTCAACAGGGCAGAGTGTTAACAGAGAGACATCTGAATTAAACAACACCATGTAGCAAATGGACTTAACAGACATCTACCGAGTATTCCATCCAAGCATCAAAGGACATACATTCTACTCAGCACCCCATGGAACCTTCTCTAAAATTGACCATATACTGGGGCACAAAACAAACCTCAACAAATACAAAAAGATTGAAATAATTCCATGCATTCTATCAGACCACAATGCAATAAAGCTTACAATCAACACCAGAAGAAGCCCTAATCACCACATGAACACATGGAGATTAAACAACACACTCCTGAATGATGAATGGGTCAAAAGAGAAAGGAATAGAAGTGTTCCTGGAATGAAATGAAAAGGACAATACAACATGACAGAACCTCTGGGACACGCTGAAAGCTGTCCTTAGAGGGAAGTTTATAGCTCTAAGTGCCTACATCAAAAAACCAGAAAGAACACAAATGACTTAACATTGCAACTCAAGACACTCGAAAAGTAACAGCAAACAAAACCCAAACCCAGCAGACAAGAAGAAATAACAAAAATCAGGGCAGAAATTAATGAAATTGAAACAAAGAAAATAAAAGAAAGAATCAACAATTCCAAGAGCTGGTTCTTTGAAAAGATAAACAAGATTGACAGACCACTAGCCCAGTTAACCAAAAGAAAGAAAGAGCACCTCCAAATCAACAAAATCAGAGATGAAAGGGGAAACATCACAACAGACACCAGAAAGATACAGAACATTCTAAGGGAATACTTTAAAAACCTATATGCTACTAAATTTGAAAACCTAAAAGAAATGGACGGATATCTAAAGGCATGGGAACCACCAAAACTAAACCAAGAAGAGATTAACAGCTTAAACAGACCCATAATAGAAAAAGAAATTGAAACAGTAATACAAAACTTCCCGACTAAAAAAAGCTCAGGACCAAATGGATTTACAGCAGAATTCGATCAGACATTTAAAGATCTGCATCCAATACTACTTAATTTATTTTAAAAAAAATAGAAATGGAGGGAGAACTTCCAAATTCCTTCTATGAAGCCAGCATCACTCTAATACCAAAGCCAGGTAAAGATACAACCAAAAAAGAAAACTATAGACC
>NW_008359442.1:2790396-2790777 GCF_000622305.1 Nannospalax galili | reverse complement strand
CACAGAGATGCAGGGATGGTTCAATATACATAAGTCAATAAACATCATAAATCATATAAATGGGCTCAAAGACCAGAACCACATGGTCATCTCAATAGATGCAGAGAAGGCCTTTGAAAAAATTCAACATACATTAATGTTCAGAGTCCTAGAGGGAATTGGGCTGGAAGGAACATACCTCAACATAATTAAAGCCATATATTACAAACCCACAGCCAACATCATTCTAAATGGACAAAAACTGGAAGCATTCCCATTGAAATCAGGAACCAGACAAGGCTGCCCACTATCCCCACTTCTCTTTAACATAGTACTTGAAACTCTTGAAAGAGCAAAAGACAAGAGAAGGAAATTAAAGGAGTAATAATTGGAAAAGAAGAG
>NW_008359442.1:2789220-2789931 GCF_000622305.1 Nannospalax galili | reverse complement strand
TTTCACAGAACAAGAAAAAAACTATCCTAAGATTCATATGGAAGCACAAAAGACCTCAGATAGCCAAAACAACCGTGAGCACTTAGTGCAATGCCGGGAGGATTACTATACCAGATTTCAAGCTGTACTACAGGGCTATAGTCGTAAAAACATGGTACTGGCACAAATAATAGACCGATAGACCAATGGAACAAAATTGAATACCCAAATATGAGCAAATACAATTTCAGCCACTTGATATTTGACAAAGGAGCCAAGAATATTCATTGGAGGAAAGACAGCATGCTCAGCAAATGGTGCTGGCTAAACTGGATCTCCACTTGTAGAAGAATGAAACTAAACCCCTATCTTTCACCCCGCACAAAAGTCAATTCCAAATGGATCAAAGACCTCAATGTAAGTCTGAAACTGAAACTATTAGAAGAAAACATTGGGAAAAACCTACAAGATATAGGCATAGGAAAGGATTTTCTAAACTGGACATCAATTGCTCAGGAAACTAGGGCAAGAATTAACAAATGGGACCTCATTAAACTAAAAAGCTTCTGTACATCAAAGGAGACAACCAAGGAAGCAAACAGAAAACCCACAGAATGGGAGAAAATCTTCACCAGTGACACATCCGGCAGAGGTTTAATAACCAGAATATATAATGAACTCAAAAAACAGAGAAGACAAGAAGCAACCCAATTAAAAGATCGGGTAAGGAGA
>NW_008359442.1:2786925-2787860 GCF_000622305.1 Nannospalax galili | reverse complement strand
TTGGCCAGGGTGGCCAAAGGGATTCCCAGATAGTAACCCAGCATAGAACTGGGAAAATGAACAGCAGACCCCAATCTTATCCAAAGGAATATTGACAACTGATTACCGCTAGATGAGGAACAGCTGACCCTCCTAAAACAAAGCACTCTAGATAGGCTGACTAGATTTACCAGAAGGACAAGTAGTAGGGAATGGCCAGGGGTGCCGACAGCACAGCAGACAGTAGCAGGGATATCAGAGTATAATGGCTCTAGTGGGGGGAGGGAGGCTATGGGAGGGTGCTATCTGGGAAGTGGGTGTAAAAATAAATAAATAAATAAATATAAAATAAAATAAAATAAATAAATCTTAAGCTATTAAGAAAAACAACTATTTGGAAGTATGAGGCTGAAAATACTATTTATAGTGGCTCAGAAACTCCACATTGTCTATAAGCCATGCTGTTAGGCTGTTCTGAGTTAATGATTTCAGTTTTAGTTGCTCTTTGAAAGTAGAGCAGAAGCAAGGGTGACCTTTAACTGCCAGCTATGTGATTTGTACTTAGTGGGTTTTTTTTTTTTTTTTAACACTTTCAGTTTGGTTCAAATTCAGTGATTTTTTTTTTTATTTTGAAGCTGATAAATGATCATTGGAAAAGTTAACTGTCTTGTTCTACTGTTCATTTTCAAAATATAGATGGTTTTTAAAAAATTAGAACTTGTGGCTGGAGAGATGGCTCAGCAGTTAAGAACACTGGTTGTCCTTGAAGAAGACCAGGGTTCGAATCCCAGCACCCACATGGCAGCTAACAACTGTCCATAACTCCAGTTCCAGGGGATCCAACGGCCTCTTCTGTCCTCCGTGGACATTGCATGACATGGGTGCACTTACCTACATGCAGGCAATACATGCATATACATAAAATAAAAATAATAAATAAAATATTTTTTTAAAAA
>NW_008359442.1:2693130-2786909 GCF_000622305.1 Nannospalax galili | reverse complement strand
AGCACCCAGGAGGCAGAGGCAGGCAGATCTCTGTGAGTTTAAGGCCAGTCTTGAGTTCCAGGCCAGCAGGGGCTACAGGGAGACCTTGTCTCAGAAAGGGCAATAAATAAATAAATAAATAAATAAATAAATAAATAAATAAATAAATAAAAATAAAAGACTAGAACTTAGCAAAATTACATTTAAAATTTAGATAGTATCACCTATGTAGGCAGAGAAAAGAAAATTAAAAATTTTAATGTTCAGGGGCCTGGAGAGGTGGCTCAGCAGTTAAGAGCACTGGGTGCTCTTGCAGAGGACCTGGGTTCAGTTCCCAGCACCCACGTGATGGCTAACAGCCATCTGTAACTCCAGATCCAGGGAATCTGATGCCCTCTCCTGTCCTCTGAGGCATTGCACGACATGGATGCACTTAACATACATGCAGGCAATACACTCATACACATAAAATAAAATAAATTTTAAAAATTTAATGTTCAAACAGTAAATGAAGATAATTTACACTTAATATATCAAGATTTTTCATTTAAGAGATAATAAATGCATGTATAAATTTCACTGTTCCTTGTTCAGTGAAGGAAAGACAGAAGGAAGACTCTCATTCTCCTCAGCCACCTATGTTATATATATTTTAAGCTCTTGAACCATGATGGCAAGGTCTTTCTGGGTACACTGTTTTAACATAAAAGTAACAAAGGACACTGTATTTCTCACTACTAACATCTGTTTAAAGGAATTTATTTTGTAGTAAGGGTAGTTTTGCTCCTTCAGAGAACAGAGCCTAGTTGAATTTGCCTGTTCTCTCAAACTGTATTGTTATAAAGCTAGATCTAGTTATCTCTGAATGTGGGGAACAAAAGGTGCTTAAAACAGGTGCTTTAGTTTGGATATCCTAGGCAGAAGATGGTCAGCTCTTCAGCGCGCCCCATAGTGGATACTTCAGCTTTGAGGGGAGAGGCCCACTGTGAGTTTTTGCATCAGACTGTAAATAGGACCTGTGGTATGTGAAATCTAGTCTTTGGACACAAAGTTATATGTTCCTCATCTTCTCAGGCCTTCTTTCAAGTTTTAATTTTTTTAGTGGAGATGGATGTTTTCTTTTTAGCTTTTCATTATCCAGGAGGGTTTTTGTTTTTTTGACATTTTTTTCCATTATTGCCTACCTGTGACTTTTTAAAATATTTTTTTTATGTGTCTGAGTGTACTGCCTGCATATATATAAGTGCACCCGTATCACACAGTGCCTTTGAAGGTAAGAAGAGGGCATCAAATTCCCCTGGAACTGCAATTACAGACAGTTACTGCCATGTGGGTGCTAGTAATCGAACCCATTTTCTCTGCAAGAGCAGCCAGTGCTCTTAACTGCTGAGCCATCTCTCCAGCCCCTATCTATGACATCTGAACAGCATACATGTACCTAAAATATCTGCTTACTTTTTAGAAAGAAGTTCTGCTGATTTGGTTTTGTTTTTGTTTTTGTTTTGTTTTGTTTTGTTTTGAGACAGGGTCTCACTGTGTAGCCCTGGCTGGGCCTGGAACTTACTATGTAAGACCAGGCTGGGCTCAAACTCACAAAGATCTACCTGCTTCTGCTTCCTGAAGGCGAGGATTAATAAGGATGACATGTACCACCAGGCTTGGCAGAAAGAGGTTTTTTTTTTTTTTTAATTTTTTTTCATATTTTATTTATTATTTTTATTTTGTGTGTATGCTTATATTGCCTGTGTATAGGTAAGTGCACCCATGTCATACAATACCTGCAGAGGACAGAAGAGGCTGTGGGATCCTCTGGAACTGGAATCACGGGGACAGTTGTTAGCTGCCATGTGGGTGCTGGGATTAGAACCCGGGTCTTCTGCAAGAACAACCTGTGTTCTTAACCACTGAGCCATCTCTCCAGCCCCAGAAAGAGGTTTTTTTAAAAACACTATTCCCCAAATGAATTTTCAGTCCTTTGGGAGAAAAAATCATTCCTATTTTGAATGTATGTGCTGGAAGACATGGCCAGGCTAGATGCAGCAAATGGCAGTAATTAGACTTTGATGAGGGCTAATCTGCACCCTTGTTTTTTTAAGAGCCTTGAGTCTTAGGTATTTCTCTGAAATGGATAGCTAGTAAAGGTTTTTGCCTCAGAAAAAAAAGCTAAATTGTTCATTTAAAGCCTAGGCTTTGAATTCTTTCACTGATGCTTGGTTCAGACCCTCTTGGCTTCCTCCTGCCCTTTCTGTGCCATCACTAGCAAAGGTTTATTCATCCATTCAGTCTTTATTAGCAAAATTAATAGGGGCTGATAATAACATAGACCTCAAAAAGTTGTTGAGTAGGACAGTGTGAGAAAGCATGGAAGGCACAAGAGTCCATGTAAAGTAAGGGCTCAGATGTTCTTAATTGTGTGTTTAGACCTATCAACTTTGTATTAAAGATGAGAGTGCATTGTTCTGACTCTGAACTCAGTAGTGATAATGGTATTATGATAAAAATACCATCATTATGTGACTTGGTCATCCAGGTGTTTAATTGTACAAGATTTGGAATAATGCAGTGGTAAAATAATACTAAGCAAATGCTGTTATCAAAACAGAATTCATATGTCAATAAAACTATTTCATAATGTTAACAATCTACCAAGAAGATAAAATAGTTACTATATATGCTCATAAAAATATGAAAACCATACTGGGAGATTTAATAAATCATTGATAAATAGACAAAAGTTAAGAGTTACAGCTATAGGGCCTGGAGAGTTAAGAACACTGGTTGTTCTTGCAGAAGACCCGGGTTTGAATTCCAGCACCCACATGGCAGCTAATAACTGTCCGTAAGTCCAGTCCCACAAGGGGATCCAACAAGCCTCTTCTGACCTCCGCGGGTATTATATGACACGGGTGCACTTACCTACATGCAGGCAATACATGCATACACATTTAAAAAAAAAGTTTGGGGGAGAGATGGCTCAGTGGTTAAGAACACTAACTGTTCTTGCGGAAGACCTGGGTTCGAATCCCAGCACTCACGTGGGAACTAACAACTGTCCGTAACTCCAATTCTAGGGGATCCAAAGGCCTTTTCTGTCCTCCGCGGTCATTACACGACATGGGTGCACTTACCTACATGCAGGCAATACACTCATATGCGTAAAATAAAAATAATATGTTTTAAAAAGTTAAAAAAAAAAGAGCTACAGCTATAGTGTCTCCCTTTATTAGGCTTAAGGTTTTTTTTTTCCCTGATTTTATGAGCTTTAGCTGTAATCTCTACAGCAGTTTTGTGTTTTAATTTTTGTTCACATTTTTTATTTGTGTGTGTGCACACCATAGTGTGCATATAGAACTCAGAAGGTAGATAGGCACTTTAAACTTTGAACTGTTCTCAAGACCTAGTGGCAAAGAACTTGGATGGTTACCCATGTCACACCTAGAATAGCATTGACTTTCCTCATTGAAAGGCTTGCAGAATCAGTTCTCTCCTTCCACTTTGTGGGACCCAGAGATTAAACTCAGGTTGCCAGGATTAGTAGTAAGTATTTTAACCCTCTGAGCCACCTCTCTGGCCTCTGTGCTTTTTTATACAATGCGTTCTTATAAAGCTGGAAGTAATGATTGTTTTAAAAGGGCATGCTGATCTCATAAAGGACATAATATGCTCCTGACTTTGAGAAACATTTTTAACTCTATGTCTTTGTATTTGTGTGCAGGGAACTCTGAGTGGAGGATCAGGGCATTATCCCACTCAGGAGCCTAGAATTTGGGTATCAGGGACATTTCTTTTCTTCCATATACTCCATATCTCCAAAGACATTATCATCAAACAGATCAGTTTGCAGGATAGGGGAGTCTTGGGTCCTTTGGGGGCACTAATTCTATGAAGCTAAGTAACCTGAGTTGGTAAGCTGGGTTTATACCTCACAGCAGTTTGTTGAGCATTCCTCTGCATTGGTGAGTTTCCACTTGTTGAAGAATGTCTCAGCAGGCTCAGGATGGGCAGGGTGTTACTTTCCTGATTTCTGGCAACTGAATATTTGAGGAGGTTGATGTGAAACTCTCATAGGTCTGTTACTGGGAAACTCTCAAATGTGCAGTTTGGTGTCTTCAAAGTCCTGAACAGGACTTATTTTTTATTCTTAATGTTTTAAAAGATAGCATATTAATACCCAATGTATACTTTTACATGTCTTCTATGAGTAAAATGGGAGAGTTTAGGGGGTGTTTGTAGAACGTTTGGGTCTGTAAATTCTGTCAGAGTAATTCCTAGCCTCTTTTCCTCTTGAAAGATGGACAAATATTGGTCCCCTTGTTCATTTTACTTAAATTCTTTTGAGCTTTTAATCAGGATTGAATTTTTAAAGCGTGTACCTATGTGTAGTGCCAGTGAAAAATTCCATGTATTCTCTTTGTTCTGTGAAATCTCACTAGTTCAATTAAAAAAAGAAATTCTTGTCACAGGTAAAGATTAAATTAAAAAGGAAAGCCCAGGCCAGGCGTGGTGGTGCATGCCTTTAGTCCCAGCACTCGGGAAGCAGAGGCAGGCGTATCTCTGTGAGTTCAAGACCAGCCTGGTCTACATACTGAGTTCTAGGCCAGCTGGGGCTACAAGGAGACCCTGTCTCAAAAAGACCAGAAGAAAAGAAAAAGGAAAGCCCAGGTTTTGATAGTGGTTGAAGCAGTTTAAGTGTGTGCTCACATTCATTAGCATCCTCTTAAAAAAATCACTTTGTTGAGAGCAGAGCGACCACTGAATTACTGTACTTAGCTGTCCGTGGGCTGCTGCTCTGCCTTAGGGTGGGAAAAAAATCAGTTCCATGGAGGCATGGCTCCAGGACATTCTTTAGAGTAACAGGAGGGGGCGCTCAAAGGAAGCCTAAGGATGAATTTAGGTTTCTTTGGGAAAACAAAATCCCTTTGGGTAGGTATGCAGTTGCCTGTGGGGCCCTGAAAATAAACGTGGCACGTTGGGAAGTAACAGGATAGATAAAAGGTTTTCTCTTGGGATGCATCAGGTATTGACTTTAAAATTTTTCACCAACAGAGAGAACTCATCAAATCCTTCAAAAACCTGGAATGGTCATCATTTAGTTTCTTTACTAATGATTATGACCTGTGGTAGGCCATGCCTAAATTCTAGGAACTTCTTTGCTTCATTGGGCTAAGCTATAGTTAACTCACCAATTTTTAGGTTTGGTTTACTGATTTGAAGAAATATAAAATTAGTGTGTATTTATTGAAGTAAACTATGAAACATATTTGAAATTTCCTTGTAATCTTCTGAGAAATTCTAATTCATAAGATATGGGATTAGAGACAAGTAATTTGAAAAGGAGAGCTCTTCACCTAAAAAAGTTATTTATTTTCATTTCTATTCGTACACACCTAGTGTGCGTGAGAGGAGAAGGCAGGTAGTCACCTTTTCTTTTTAAAACAGGGTCTCACTATGTCACCCTGGCTGGCCTGGAACTTGCTAGGTAGACCAGGTTGACCTCACACTCACAGAGATCTACCTCTGTCTCCCAAGTGCTAGATTTAAGGCATGTCCCACTACCACTCAGCTTGGCAAGTAGGCACTTTAAATGACCTTCTCAAAACCTAGTCACAAAGAACTTCAACATTACTCATGTCACACATAGGATAGTATTGACTTTACTCATTGAAGGGTTATTGCATGAGTCCCTATTCTGGTTATCAAGTAAGGTAAACTTCTAGGCCCTCTATGAACTTCAAGAGGTGCTGAAGGGGGAGTGTCTTGTCTTGTGCTAACCTTATACAGTCCTCTTGAGCTTTCCTATTAGCTAAGTTCCAAAACGGCCAAGACTGCCTTCTCTTTGTTCATCTTGCCTTAGTTTAAGAAGTGCAGATTATTTCAGCTGCCCTAGGGATACTTTGCTTTTAGCACTGATGTGTCTTAGTTTGTTTCTTCATTGCTCTGACAAAACACTCTGACCAATACCAACTTGGGGAGGAAAGGGTTTATTCAGCATACATCTCCCAGGTCACAGTTCATCAAGAAGCCCAAGGTAGGAACTCAGGACAGGAACCTGGAAGCAGGAGCTGGAGCACAGGCCATGGAGGAACGCTGCTTACTGGCTTGCTTCCCTGGCCCCTGCTCAGCTTGCTCTCTTATACAACATAGGCCCACCTGCCCAAGGGTGGCACCACTCACAGTGGGCTGGGTCCTCCCACATCACTCAACAATCAAGAAAATACCTCACAGACATGGCCACAGGCCAGTCCAATGGAGGCAATTCCCCAACTGAGGCTCCCTCAACCCAGGTGTGTCAAGTTGACACTAAAGCTGTCCAGAACACCTAGGGATACTTGGTTTTTAGCACTGATGTCTTTGGAGAGATGGAGAGTATGGAAGAAGAAAAGTATTCCTGATACCCAAATTCTAGGCTCTTAGGTGGGACAACTGAATTAAATTAATACTAATAATGTCAGCATATCTTCTGTACATGGACTAGTAGGTATTTTTGCTTCCCATTCATCTCTTTAAAGAACAGTAATGGTGTATTTAAAAACCATCATTAATTAAGCCGGGCGTGGCGGCACATGCCTTTAATCCCAGCACTCGGGAGGCAGAGGCAGGCGGATCTCTGTGAGGTCAAGGCCATCCTGGTCTACATAGTGAGTTCCAGGACTGCTGGAGCTACAGGGAGACCCCGTCTCAAAAAGGCCAAAAAAAAAAAAAAAAATCAATAATGAAGAACACTCAGGAGCCTTTGATCTCAGCATTCGGGAGGCAGAGGCAGGGGGATCTTTGTGAAATTGGGGCCAGTCTGGTCTACATAGCAAGTTCCAGGCCAGCCAGGGCTACATATTGACAGCCAGGGACGCATAATGAGACCCTGTCTCAAATGAAAAAAATAAAATAAAAAATAAAAAAACACCACCACCACTGATGAAAGAATGTACCTAAATTCTTAGAATGATTTATATATTGAATTGTCACACTGTACACTATCCATTTGTATAATTGAAAAAGATTTAACACTTGCTTATTGGGAAACTTATGGAAGGCAGCTCAGTGGTATGGAGAGATACAGTCACAGGTAGGGGTCAGGGAAGGGCTGAAGATAGAATTCAGGCCCCTCTTAAGGACTCTGGTGCCCACAGTGTAGCTTATTCATATCGGTCAGTAGGTGGCACCAAATAGCCAGAACATGTCTGGTGAGAGGCATACCCTGCTTAGGTTTCACCGTGGATGGAGTAAATAGATTTTTCTGAACTTTTAACGAGCTCTGAGGGATTAATAGCACTGTCACATTTCTGTTTACTAGAGAGAGAATTCATCCAAGACTGAATTTTATGTCTTTGATGTTGTCGTAGTCATGCAAATTAACCATCTCAAAGATCAAATGGCCTCAGTTACTGATCCTCCATCTCTTCCTCCCTCCTGGTCTTTCTTGGAGTTATGCAGCTATGAGGCCATTCAATAGAATTTAATTGGTTATTTTTTAAGTTTTTATGAGATCTTATGAATATATTTCTAGTATAGCTGTTAAAAATTAATATACTAGACCAGGAGTGGTGGTGCATGCCTTTTATCCCAGCACCTGGGAGGCAGAGGCAGGTTCAAGGCCAGCCTGGTCTACATAGTGAGTTCTAGGACAGCACAGGCTCCAGGGAGACCCTGTTTCAAAAAGACCAAAAAAAAAAAAATTAATATACCAATACATTTGTATTATTGGCTTGGTTGCGTCTTGATTCACTCCCATTCATGAATTTTCTGTTTGAGCACTGATGGTTGAAATGTTGTGGGTTTCTTGTCAGTGGACTTTGCTTTTTTTCCTGAAGAGCGTATGGGTATGTTGATGTTTTCACAGGTAGGTTGTAAGAAAACAGTAATGGTACAAGAGGAAGCAGTTGTATATGCCACCAATGATACCATTTATGTGGTAGTTGATTTGTTTCAGCATTGTTTATTTACCCTGGAACCCTAGCTGTATATAACCTTGCAGTTATGTGCTAGAACTGAAGAAAAGCTACATAGGAAGCACAGTGAGAGAAACTTTTCTTTTTAGCATAGTGGCTTTATTTTCTTTGTATGGTGGTATACTTGGAGGGGGGAATCATCTCCTGAGTGCTCTTGTGTTGCTGTGTGGTGATCTGGCTTTATTAGCACACAAACTCTAGTGATGAGTTCTGCTGACTGGTCCATGTGCACATAGCAAGTGAGCATCCAGGTACAAAAAAAAACTTATACTAATTTTTTGAACTTCAGGGTGAAGGGGCGAATAAAAAGAGAGAGGGAGAGAAGATAACCAACATCATTTCCTTGGGATGTCTTCCTACCACTGAGAGAGGAATCATCTTCATCCTCAACCCCTTCTTATGTTTTGCAGTTAACTTACTTAGATAGCTTTGTATGCATGACTGAGCTTTATTCCCTGTAGTGAAATTTAACAGATACAGGAATTTAACCACACCAATAGGAATCAAACACAGAGCCTAGCTAATGCCTTAGGTCTAGCCAGATCTTCATTAGGTCCTGTCAGGCTCCCCCACCCCTATACTACTACATTCACATCTTACTAGCTTCTAAGACCAAACCACTACCATCTCTAGAGTAGCTTCCTACCAGCTCTTGCCTCTATTTTGCCTCCTAGAATCTGTTTTCCACATGGCACCAAGAATAATTCTTTTTTTTTTTTTTTTTTTGGTCTTTTTGAGACAGGGTCTCTCTGTAGCCCCAGCTGTCCTGAAACTCACTATGTAGACCAGGTTGGCCTTGAACTCACAGAGATCCGCCTGCCTCTGCCTCCTGAGTGCTGGGATTAAAGGTGTGCGCCATCACGCCTTGCCAAGAATAATTCTTTAGACGCACACATCCAGCAGTGTTAGATGCTGGCTTAGAGGTCACTATCCTGGACTCAGAGCCCTCCTGGCCTAGCTGCCTGCCTCCCAGGCTTTGTCTTCTTGCCTTGCCCCAGCACACCAGACTCCAGCTATAATGAGCATGCTGTGATGTTTCCTGTTCTGCCATGATCTTTATCTTTTTGACACTGAGATGTTTCAGTGCTTACTCAGAGGGTCTTTCACTCCCCACCAGTCTGAAACAGCCACTCTCCAACTCCTCTGCTTCAGTTTTCTTCTTAAAGTCTCTTGTCTTTTGCTGTGTGCTTTTGTCTAGCGCCTTCTGTTAGGACATAAGCTTTATTTATCTCATTAATTGTTATCCCTGCAATTGGGAGCAGGGCTGAGGCTATAGTAAATCCTCAGTATAATTGGGTTCAGCAAGTGAGTAGCTCTGTTGAACAGAGAAGCTATATTTATAAAGCTAAACATGTTTTTCTTAATTCATTGTGATCAAGTGAAGACATCAGTAGACCAAATTTATTTCATATTTATCCTTAAAAAAAAATATCATGACCTTTAGTGGGTACCTAAGGAGTATTGGTCATAGAATTTGTAATATCAGTGATATAACAATTGTGTTACTTATTCTTTCCTAAGCATGAATACTGTCCTTAGTGCTGTGTGTGTGTGTGTGTGTGTGTGTGTGTGTGTGTGTGTGTATGTGTCTGTGTCTGTGTCTGTGTGTATGCTTACATCTTGATCTTAGGCATCAAGATCTTAGGCATTTAATATGTAAATAAAATGTTTAGACTGTTTTCTTACATAACTATTTAGAGAAACTAGAAGATGATCGTTTATGGTGATAGCCAATAAAACTAAGTTCATCCAAAAAGACCCAAGTAGATGTTGATATAGCCTTGATCAGACTTTAAACCTGCAGTTTAAACATTCGAAAGAAGATGCTGGGCTGGTCGTGAACCCCTTTAATCCCAGCACTCAGGAGGCAGAGGCAGGTTGAGGCCAGCCTGGTCTACAGAATGCTTTCTAGGCCAATTGGAGCTAGAGGGAAACCCTGTCTTAAAAAAGGGGGGGGGGGACTGGAGAGATGGCTCAGAGGTTAAGAGCACTGACTGCTCTTGCAGAGGACCTAGGTTTGATTCTCAGTACCCACATGGCAGCTACGAACCGTCCTTAACTCCAGTTCCAGGGGAATTCGGTGCCCTCTTCTGACCTCTGTGGCATTGCATGACATGGGTGCACTCACATACATGCAGGCAATACACTCATACACATAAAATAATAAATAAAATATTTAAAAGAAAAAGAAGGAAGAGCCATTGGTTTGGCATCTGGCATCCATTATCTCATTCAATCTTCTTAGCAACCTGTAAAGCTATCTTCCCACTTTACCATTGGGAAGACTGTAAAGTAGGTTGACCAAGGTCATATGCCTGATAGGAAGCAGGGCTGAGAAGTCAAAACTAGTTTGACTCTAGAAGGCTAATCTGGACAAGCACCAAGTGTCTTATTTCCTATTGACTTTCATCCATCATGTGTTGTGGAGCCTGTATACTTTGGGCACCTAAATCTTTTTTTCCCTTTTTTCTCACAGACCTCTAAGAAGGAACTGATGTGGAAAAGCACCTGAGACAGTTCAAGATGACAACCACAGTGGCCACAGACTATGACAACATTGAGATCCAACAGCAGTACAGCGATGTCAACAACCGCTGGGATGTGGATGACTGGGACAATGAAAACAGCTCTGCACGGCTCTTTGAGCGCTCCCGCATCAAGGCTCTGGCAGGTCAGTCTCCGTCTGTCACAGGATGCTGTATGGGCACCTTTAAAATATCTACCTTTCTGTTATGACTGTCTTGTTTGAAGATCATCCTTCCCCTACTTAGATGTATCCTATGAGAGTTAGCTGACCCTTCTGTAAGATAGTTCTATTTGGAGAGCCTTCATTCCTGATGGCCAAAAATAATTCAGAACATAGTGATTTTTACAGCAATTCAGAAAGAACTGCGAAGAGTTTGTAAAGATCATTTTATTTCTGACACGTTTCATTTTGAAATAGTAAGGTATACTATACTTTATACACAGAAATATCCAAACTAACCTGTGTACTTAGTGCCTGTGACTTTATTAGCTCATCTGAGGTATACAAAGTTGGCTGGTATTACATGCAAATACTTTAAGTTGTAGCTTAATGTAGTGAAGGGCATATTTAATATTGTTCACAAGGAAGTTTCCCATTGACACATTAACTTAGTGGGGACATGTCCTTATTGTATGATTGCTTATTCCCTTGATGCTACTGCTGAATACCTAAAACATTACAATGGCCCTAATCAAGTGAGCAGTATGCTGCCTTGAAATTGCTTTGAAAATCAGGGAAAGGGTCTATTACTCTGAAAACTGAGCAGTACCAAATACCTATAAAACAAGAATCAAAGTAGAGTGTATTTCAGGTCCTGACTCTGTACTTTGACATTTCAGAGGAGGTTGCTTCTAAGTAAGAAAAGCAGGTTATTTTTCCCCTTAGGGCCTTTAATTGTGATAAAAGTCATGACAGGAGCAGGTAAGTCCATTGTAAAACATGTTCACTTTTTTGGAACATGAAGCGTGTACCATTTTTAAGAAAAAGGAAGTGGTTAAAGTGGTTAACATAATAGAGAATTTATTGGTCAAATAGTAGACAGAGTTAGCATTTAAATAAGGCTTCTTCTGGACTTAAATGATAGAATCAGATCCAGTTATTCTTCCCCAGTTTTTTAATTGAATTTTGTACTTTTTTGGGGGGGGGGTCTTTTTGAGACAGGGTCTCCCTGTAGCCCCAGCTGTCCTGGAACTTTCTATGTAGACCAGGCTGGCCTTAAACTCACAGAGATCTGCCTGCCTTTGCCTCCCAAGTGCTGGGATTAAAGGCGTGCACCACCACGCCCAGCCTAAATATTTTATTATTTTTATTTTATGTGTATGAGTGTATTGCCTGCATGTATGTGAGTGGACCTGTGTCGTGCAATGCTGCAGAGGTCAGAAGAGGGCTTCAGATTTCCCTGGAATTGGAGTTAAGGACAGTTTGTAGCCGCCATGTGGGTGCTGGGAATCGAACCTGCGTCCTCTGCAAGAGCAGTCAGTGCTCTTAACCACTGAGCCATCTCTCCAGCCCCCGAATTTGTAAATTTTATACAACATATTTTGATCAAATTTAGATCCCCTCTCCCACCTTCACTCCTTTCACTTACCCCACCTAATTTTATGTATTCTAATATAGATGACTGATTGATTGATAGATGATGATAGATGATAGATAGATAGATAGAAGATAGATAGATAGATAGATAGATAGATAGATAGATAGATAGATAGATAGATAGATAGATAGATAGATAGATAGATAGATAGATAGATAGATAGATAGATAGATGCCTCTATAGACTGAAACTTGTGTTCCCCAAATGCCCTTCACTGTGGGTCTATCCACTGGAGGCTGGTTAACCTGTCAAGAGTCTCACCCTTAAATAAGACTGACTCCCTCTCCCAGCAGCCATTGATTGCCAATAGTTCTCAGGTGGAGTTGAGGTTTCTTACCCATGTCCCCACATCTATCTGACATGGTTTTGTCTGATTTGAGCTTACATGGGACTGTGCATGCTGTCACCATTGCTGTGAGTGCATATGAGTAACTGACAAGCTGTCTACAAAACATTCCTTGTGGTCATCTACCCCCTCAGCTCTTAAGACTCTTTTTGCGCCCTCTTCTACAATGATCCCTGAGCCTTGGGAGGCAGAAATCTGATATAGGTGTCCTATTTAGGGATAAACTCTCTGCAGCCTCTTATTCTCTACACATTGGCCAGTTTTTTATTTGCTATGCAGGCTCTATTCACTAGCAAACTCTCCCAAAGTAGTTGTCCCAAGTCCCAGAAAGCTAGTAGAAAAGAACATCTGAATTGCCATGGTCCTGATATCAGTTTACTGGCCTGATTGATCATGACTTGGGTTGGAGAATAGGACACTCCAACTAACTTCATCTAAGCAAGGTGCACCCCTAGAGGGAGAGTTTGGTTATTCCCACCCAAATAGCTGCGCTGGAAATTTGGAATGTAACAGGAAGAAGGGAATGAATGTTGGAGATGTAGCAAACTAGATATCTAACCTAGGAAAGTTATTCAACTCCCTTATGATGATTCATATCTTTGAGTAGTGGTTTAAAGATCGTGTGTGTGTGTGTGTGTGTGTATGTGTGTGTGTGTGTGTGTGTGGTGTATGGATGTTTATGGATATGGGAGGTTAGTGTCTGGTATCTTCCTCTATCACTTTCCACCATACTCTTGAGAAAGTGTCTCTCATCAAACCTAGAGCTCATGAGTTGGCTAGACTGGCTGGTCAGTAAGCCCCTGGGATTCTTTCTCTCTCTCTCTCTCTCTCTCTCTCTCTCTCTCTCTCTCTCTCTGTGTGTGTGTGTGTGTGTGTGTGTAGGATCACAGGCATGTGCTGCACATCTGGCATTTGATGTAGGTGCTGGAATATGAAATCAAGTCATGTTTTCATAGGAAGCACTTTACTCACTGAGTCGTCTCCCCAGCCTGTGAAGATCTTTCTTGATCTTGCCTGAATGCATGACTCATCGTAGGATCATTTACTCTAGAATCAGCACTTTATTTTCTAACTCATTCATTAACATGAAACCTTATAGAAATCATGACCATGGTATGTGCTACTGAATTAATTAGTGCTTTAACCTCTTCATTTTCATGAGTCTTCATTCAAGCCTGAAGATCAACATGCTGGTGGTGGTATCTTGATCATGAGCTTCATGTTCTGGTTCCAGGATAACCTATGTTGTCTCCTTTTAAGGACATTTTATGTGAAAAATATAGAGCAACTCCTTGGGGTTTTTTTTCCCTGTCTTTTTGGGTGTGTATGTGATGTGCATGCATGTATGTGCATGTTTACATGTGTGTGGGCATGTGCACATGTACACATATGTGTGAAGACCTGAAGTTGACATCTGGTATCTTCCTCAGTCACTCTCTGCTTGCTTTATTGAGGCAGAGTCTCTTTTTAACCTAGAGTTCACCAATTCCAGCTAGCCAACTTGCCCTCAGGATCCCATCTCTGCCTCTAGAATGCTGGGGTTATAGGTAGCCTCCATGTTACCTGGAGTTTTACATGGATGCTAGAGATTCAAGCTCTAGTCTTCACACCTGTGCTGCAAGCATTTTATCTAGTGTGTCATCTCCTCAACCTTGTTATTTTGTTTTGTTTTTCCTAACTGGTCTTTCTACAGATTTAGAGACAAGACCCTTTTGTATTGATCATTGTCCTAACCTAAGGCAGTTGATTCTAGGTCCCAGAATAGATGTATTACAGTAATATTAGCAAGTGCTTAATATTGTGCTTACTGTGCTCCAGGTACTGTTCTAAATCCATTGCATATATTAATAGTTAATCCCAAGCTAGGCCAGGGTAGCACATGTCAATACTCTCAGCACTTGGGAGGTTGAAGCAGGAAGATTTTGATTTTGGGCCCACCTGAGCAACATATAGAGACTTTGTCTCAAAACAGTGAAAAAGAAAAGAAACTAGCTAATTCCATAATCCTATGAGGGAGGCTATTATCATCTATAAAGATAGACGTGGAAGTGGAAGCACAGAAGGATTAAATGCTTACCCACACTGCTGGCACAACAACCTGATGACCAACAAGCACAGAGAGCTATACTCTGCCACCTGCAGCACGTGCCTGGAGCACCTGGCAAGATTGAAAACAGCAACTTTTTCTCAAAGTAAAAAAAAAGCTTCCTCCTCAAACAAGCTGGGCAAAGAGGGAATCTTGACTCCGTAGCCCAAGCTGGCCTCAAATTCTCAGTTATCCTACCTCACCTTCCTGAAGTGCTGGGATTGCAGATGTTAGCCACCGTGCCCAGCAAAACTTATATTTCAGGTAAATAATTAGACTTAATATTGACTGTTGCCACATACTCAGAATTTTTATTTATATCCAAAATTTTATCTCAGCATGTTGTCAGCATGAAAAAATTTTAATACAATTTTACAGTTTTATACTATATTAAGTCTTTGAAATACACATCTTTTTACATATGAGAAACTGGTAAGAATCATATTATGTGAAAATTTGAATGTAGAGTTAAATGTGGTGGATATTTCCCCTTCACATGGTACTGCTGTTTAGAGTTCAGAAGGAAGATAAGAACATTCTTCAGCCCTGTTGAGTGGCAAAGAGATTGTGGCATGCGGGTTCAGCCTTCAGGCAGTTCACTGTGAAGTTTTATGTCTTGTGTAAATTATTTCCCTGAATCCCATGATGGCATGCCCACATTCCTGACCCCTGACCAACTTGCCTCAGTACTGTGGAACATGTGGTGATTCAGAATAAGTTGACAACTTGAGACCAGCATTTTCTTTGAAATAAAAATAAAACATAAAACTTTAATCTTTAAGAAGTGTCAGAGGGGCACTAGGGATGTAATTCAGTGGTAGAGTTCTTGCCTAACAAGGCCCTGGGTTTAAATCCCAATAGTGAAGGAAAAACCAAATGAAAATGTCAGAGGTTAAATACTTTTGTTTTACAAATGGTGTTTGCAATTGTGGCTTATATTTTGTAGAATGAACACAAACTAGAAAAGGCGAGAAAAATTCTTTAAAATGTACAACATATTTAATTTGAAAAATACTGAGAATTAACATTTTATCAACACTCAACAGTGAAGAATTTGAGATAGTGTAAAAACCAACATAGTTACTGATTATTTCTAAGTAAATTTTTTATATTTGGAATTTTACCTGAAAAATATGAGCTCCTAGTAAAACTTTTTTTTGATACATGCAATGTAACAACAAAAGTAGCTCCTCTACCATCATTTTTTGGTTTGTCTGCTTTGAGACAGGGTCTCACTGTGTAGCCCAAGCTGACCTTGAACTCAGTCCTCTTCTACCTCTTGAGTACTGAGTACTGGTACTACAGGCAAAAGCCTGACTCGATAACATCTTCTGGGGTACCATTCAATTTAATTTTCTAATTTGTAGAGAAAATTAATGGTAGGTAGATGTTAAATGGTTTTCTCAATTACATTCTGATTTTTGATACCAAGTCTATTATAAAAGATAGCTTTATTATTAAACTATAAATTTGTCAGTAATTTTGATGTGATTCACATGTACTGGTAATTCAGAACAAAGTAGTCAGGTAGTAAGGAAGCTAAACATTTTTGTCTACTGGTCTGCTTCTCTGAAAAGAATCCTGCATTCATAATTCTTTTTAGATAGTCATTTCTGGTTGCACAGAATAGAGATACATGTTTTCTCAATTAAAAAAAAAAATTTAAATTTTAATTTTATGTGTATGCCTGTATTGCCTGCATGTAGGTAAGTTCACCTGTGCCATGCAATGCCTGTGGAGGACAGAAGAGCCTGTTGGATCCCCTAGTACTAGAGTTACAGACAGTTGTTAGCTGCCATGTGGGTGCTGGAATTTGAACTTGAGTCTTATGCAAGAGCAGCCAATGCTCTTAACTGTTGAGTCATCTCTCCAGTCCTGATTTTTTTTTTAAGGCAAGGTCTCGTTATCTAGCTCAGGCTGGCCTCAAACTCAATATATATATATATATATGTATGTATGCTGGGGATGTAGTTTTATTTGTTCAAAAAGCACTTGCTTAATATCCCCAAGGCCCTGGGTTTCATCCCCGACACTACAATTAAAAAAGACATGTATATAGTAGAGTGTGGTAGAAATACCGGGAGGGTAAGAGGAATTATCACAAAGTTTTATTTCCAAAGTTTCAGGTAAATGAGACTCATAAAGCTAAGTGCTGTCCACTGTAGGATGACAGTGTCTCCCTTATTCAGACCTCATTCATTGGCACTCTCAGCTTTGGCATAGTAACTGTTTCTTCATGACTTAGTTCATGCTTGACTTTGGTATGTTGTAGTTTCAACTCTATTTCTTACCACCCTTTTATTTTTTGACCTCGGTGCTAAATGATATTAATGACAACATCTTGGGGATTTTTAAGTGTAAATTTCTTTAAGGATATAGTATTGGAGTTCTGATTGGCCTATATAACATTTTTTTGCTAGGAGGAAACTTAACAAATGATTACTTAAAAGAGGTATCGTGGGGCCAGTGAAGTGGCTCAATGGGCAAAAGCACTTGCTGCCAAGTGTGATGAACTGACTCCCACAAATTGTCCTGTTACCTCCAACACCTTGCTATGGCACTTGATAATAAATAAATATAATACAAAATAAAATAAAGGTGGTATCCCTAAGTATTGACAAACCAGAAAAAGACATTCATAGAAAACTTACCAGTGCCACCCAGCCATCTTTAGCCCACACAGCATATGGCTGGAGGCAGGAGGTATGGTTGGCATGTCTAGTGCAGAAGAATTGTAGTGTGGTAGGGAAAGGCTCTTTATATTAATTAGCCTTTTTAAAAAGATTATTCTGTATTGATCAAGGAAAGAGCCAAACAACCAATCTGAGGAAGGAACTAGGTACAACTTGGCCTGTACGAGAAGAGAAAGTAAGGCCTACCATCTCAAGAGTCTTGCTTTTAGCCTCCTTCTGTGAATAATTTTTGTTTCTGTCCCCTGTTGGGATCTTCCAGATGGTAGGAAACCTGGATGCCATCTGCTGGGCTTCAAAGCCTATCCCATCCCTTTTGCCAGTTTTCAAATTTCACGTGGAAACATTGGGGCTGTTTGGGAGTGAGGCAGTCATTTGCTAGGCTTTTGACCTTTGAACGATGATATGGCATAAGGAGGGGTAAGAATATACCAGCTTCCCCTAGAGGCTTATGAAGCTGTTCTTTCCAAAAGACAGTGCCTACTAAGAAGAAGAAAATAAATAACAAAGGGTATTCCCAAAACATACTCAGCTAGATGGATGCTCTTGATTCAGCAATAATGACATTTTATAAAATGGTAAGGTAGTAGTCACCCTTAATATTGTAATGGATACCTCCCTTTAAGATTCTTAAAATTAACAGAGGAACAAACATTAGAATTTCAGTCCTTTAGAATAAGCCTCTGTTGAGATGTTTAGTTTGCACCTCAGTTAATATACATGGTGATTTTGTGATTATAAATACAATCTATCCCTTGCTTGCTTCTTTGGAACCTTAAGGGCCAAGCACTGTTTCTGTAGTGCCCAGTACTAGAACACTCTGCTCTGGCTTTTTTAGAAGAAGAGTGACATAAAATCCAGTGTGCTCCTTAACCAGAAATAACCTATATTGTAGAACTAGACCATACATAAGATAAGCAGTGGAACCAGGCTTTTGCAGTACACACCTGTAATCCCAGCACTTTTAGGGTAGAGGCTGGAGGATTGCTGCATATATGAAGCCAGCCTGGGCTTCATAGTAAATACCAGGCCAACCAGGGCTAAATAGAAAGCCCCCATCTTAAAAAAAATAAAATAAAAAAATAGGGCTGGAGAGATGGCTCAGCAGTGATGGCAGAGTGATGGCTGCCCTTGGGGATTTGGTTCCAGGCACACACATGGCTGCTAACTGTCTATAACTCCAGTTCCAGGGGCTCCTCCACCCTCTTCTGGCTTCTACCAGCATCTCATGACATGGGTGCACTTACATACATGCAGGCAAAACACTCATACACATAAAATAAAAATAATCAAAACACAGTTTTGTTTTGTTTTGTTTTGTTTTGTTTTAAAAAGCCAAAATAACCCAGTACTTGGGAGGCAGAGGCAGGTGAATCTTTGTGAGCTTGAGACCAGCTTGGTCCCATAGTAAGTTCTAGGCCAGCTGGGGCTACAGAAAGACCCTGTCTCAAAAAAAGACTTAAAAAAAATCCAAAATCAAGTCTATCCATCCTCTGGTTGGTAAATATATTTACTTCTTTCCCATAAGTTAATGTTCAAGGGAATTTGCTAAGCTATTAAATTTGACTTCTTTGCTGAAAGCCTGTGAATTTTCAGAAGTCTAAAATAGTGACATAATCAGGTGCTGGATACATGGATTTGGGTGAATCTGGTAGGAATTTTGCCATCCAGGTCTAATTTCTGCAGACTCCTTCGATTTCTTGAGTTTGTATGTGAAGTGCTTTGTTAGCTACAAGATTATTCAGGCAATTTAAGGAACAGATGGGGTGAAGTCAGAGAGATGTTGGGCCCTTTGTCTGGTCTCAAACTCTCCCTGAATTCCATGTTACCCACTGGCTTATTCTGTAATCTTTAGAAAACCTAGTGCTCCCCACCGTCTCCAGCCGGCCCTAGTCCCAGGAAGGAGCCATTTTCCTGTGTGGCTCACGCTGAATTTTTTTCTTCTAGAAACTTCTTTGGCCCCTGTTAATCTGTATCCTGTACCCTATGCATTAGTTTAAGGTGTATGCCCAAGGCAGTTGGTTTCCATATATTCTCTCTAGTTGGTTATCCCCTTGAAGACAGTCTTGCTTTCAGCACCCTGTAGTACCTCATAGACGTTTAAATATGGTTAGTTATCGAACAGTTGGCAAACTGAAACTCATTCCTGGTCAGAGCTGCAAATTATCTAAGTTAAACTGTCCCCTAACTTTCATGTTACCTATTGAAGAGCTAATTGTATATCTGAGAACTTAATATTAAAATGAATTATAAAATAATTTCATTGTACATTATGAATGCACTCATTGAAAAGAAGCTAAACATGCAGAAGTGGACCATGAGTGTTCTCTTCCTCAAATCCTTTCCCACCCCACTCAGTGAAGATAATTCTTTCAAAAGTTGAACTCTGAGCCAGGAGTGGTGGCGCACACCTTTAATCCCAGCACTAGGGAGGCAGAGGCAGGCGGATCTCTGTGAGTTCAAGGCCAGCCTGGTCTCCATAGCGAGTTCCAGGACAGCTGGGGCTACAGGGAGACCCTGTCTCAAAAACACCAAAAAAAAAAGAAAAAAAAAAAAGTTGAACTCTGGAGGCTGAGGCAGGAGGACTCAGCAAGTTCAAAGGCAGTCTGGCAGCCTTCATAGTGAGTTCCAGGCTAGCTCAGACCACCTACTAAGACCCCTTCTCAAAAAGATCAACATTTTCTCCCCCAAAACTCCACACAAATATTTCTATGCACTTTAAAATTTTTTTTTTCCCCCCCCCCCCCCCCCCCCCCCCCCGTAAGATTAAAGAGAGTAAGTACTAAATGTTTGTATCCTGCTTCTTAGGTTGCAACCCTAGCCTCCAATATGATGGTGTTAGGAGATGATTAAATTGTGAGGGAGAACACCTCAAAGATGGGATTTGTGTCCTGAGGCAAGAGATAGCCTTTCTCTGCTCTTTGAGAGGCTGTCTGCACACTAGCCCATGATTTCTCTCTTAGAACACCCCATTGTAACAATGATGTAGGGCATTTAGTAACTATAGTGGCCAAGCATGGCAAGGAATGGAATGTCGCCAATGTATTTATACCTAGAATATCACCATTTTGCTACAGCAGCCAAAGGCCATTGATCTGTCCCTCAGGCTAGCTGTCATTGTTGTTTAACTGCTGTGTAAATTAAGCCTTTTTTTCTGTGGCTGACAAGAAAAACAATCTAGTAACTTTCCAAGCCCACAGTACTAACAGTGTATCATTTATCCAGATTGGCCCGGTGGTTGGTCCTTTTTTCTCTAGTCAAGAACATATATTATTGGACAGTTGCATGTTTCCAGAAACTGTTTTTGTACTGATTTTGGAGAAATGTTTACAGACCAAATAAGTTAGCCCTTTATATGTTGGCTGTGAACACACCCAGGTTTATATCCAGAACTGGTTGCTCTGCTGGAGATTAGTGTGTGCTTCCAGGTTCTGTTAAGCCCCTAAGCACACCTTCCACACAACTGTGCTCCATCTCCAAACATCTAAGGAAGGCCAGTGTTGGTGTGGATGCTTGTAAATAATGCAGATGGTATTCAAGACTGCCTCAAGAAATACAGGATGGAGGGGAGGCAGGGCTGGAGGATGCACCTGATACTAATGTGAAACCTAAAACCCTAACACAGAATTAACAGGTGTGCAGCTTTCTTTGTGCATTTAATCAGCTGTAATCTTTAGGCATTCCCATGTATGGGTGCTTTTTAACTCCCCCTCCATTTAGGAAGCCATCTTGATTGGCACTCTCAAACCAAGTTTTATGATGGTGATGCTTCTGCTCTGTAAGCCAAATGGAGGATTTTAGAGTGATCATGATTTAGTAATTGAGTCACAATTTTGAAAGAATTTTTTTTTACCACATTAACAGGAAGAAATACATTTTATATTGGTAACCTCATTGATACTCATTTTGCAGGTGTATTTGTGTGTGTGTGTGTGTGTGTGTGTGTGTACACACACATTTCATGAAGTAGTGCTTCCTTGTATTTCATGAAATGTGATATTTTGTTTTGCTTTTTAAAATGCTAGTATTGGTCAGATAATTAGATGTGATTATTAATGTCTTTGGCATACCCTGTTCTAACAGGTACATTTCAAAGTACAGCTAAGTGGTCTCTGCTTGTAAGCTTTGTGAATCAGAATGTTATTTTAGTCATTTATTAGTGAATGAATATAATACTCGGTATCTACTTTGTGCCAGGTTAGTATTAGAAATACAGAAACAGGTGATAAAAACAAGTGTGCATGGTTAGCAGAGGAGTTTATCTCTTCTCACAAAGGAGAGGCCGTATCAGTAAGTGGAAGGGAATTTTAGGCTGGGGAGGTAAATGGGAGCCACATGTACAAGGAGTGGACCTAAAGGCCTTGAATGCCTTACCAAGAAGCTTAGTTCTTACCCTACAGAGGCTGGTTTGGAAAATTCAGTTCAGGAGAATTTTTATTTTCAAATAGAAGTGTTCATTACTTCAGTGTGTAGAAGTGCAGACTTGGCACTGATCTAGCTGTAACAGAGGGGCCTTCCTGAGAGTCTTAGCTCCAAACATCCTGAGACCCCCCCCCAATGAGTTAACCTGAGAAACACTGTGTAGACCATGGGATAGTAGGATCTGACATTTGTCTTAGGATGACATAGAGAGGAGAGAAGCCTAAGGGAAGGGCAATATTTAGGAAATTGTGTTCTTTAGGGGAGATGGGTCCTGTACCCGGGGAACTAAGCTAATGAGCTGTGGACAGCTGAGCAACAGAAGAGGAAGATAGGAGTTTGGTTCGGGTTACAAGAAGCCTTTGCATGGCACATGTTTGGAGCACGTGAGGGTTTTGTGAGGTATTGGGATAAAAAGACCAGCAAAGCAGGCTACTGTTTGGATTTCTGTATTTATTGCTCTATTGTGTAGATTCTGATTTTAGAATTGTATCATGTTTTCCTCAGCTCACATTTGTCTATACTCAGTATGGCTGTGCAGATGCTCTTTGAAGGTCCTCTTAGGGCCAGAGTTTCCAGACCCTCCTGGGTTAGGCAGGTATCAGAGACTGTCCATATCAGGTCTGATGCAGAGGAAAGGGGGAATGGCCTCAGTCTTGTGGTCCCATATTACATCTCTATCCTGACACTTACTGGCAGTGAGGCAGTAAGTTTCTCCTAAGATGAGAATACTATCTTGAGGGATTATTTTGAAAACTTGTAACAACAAGAAAGGTGCCTAGCTCGGTGTCTGCACACAGTAGATATGTATGAAAGATGTTAACATATCACATTTCATCTTGAAAATCTTTTGCAGGGAGAGCACCTCTCTCCTCTCTCCCTTCTCGGGGAGGCATATTACATATTTGAGGATATCATATTGATGCAAGATGGCAAGGTTAGAAGTTAGGGTCGCCTGGAGTTCCCATGGCCCAAAGACACTGGTAACCCGTGACCCTGTTTGCTGTGATATTCACAGGGCATTTGTGACTCTGCATCCTCATCTCAGGAAGTGAAAAGCACTGAAAAAAATTGTTTTTGGTTTGGGGTTGTTTGTTTTGTACTAGGGATTAAACCTGGGGTCTTGCACATGTTAGGCAGGGGCTTTACCACTGAGAACTATTCTACTGAGTTATATCCCAGTCCTGTGACTTTGTTTTTTAATATTAAAAAAAATCAACATGGGCCAGGTGTGGTGGCACACGCCTTTAATCCCAGCACTTGGGAGGCAGAGGCAGGCGGATCTCTGTGAGTTCGAGGCCAGCCTGGTCTACATAGTGAGTTCCAGGACAGCTGGGGCTACAGGGAGACCCTTTCTCAAAAAGACCCCCCCGCAAAAAAATCAACATGATCTTCATATTTGTGTCCTCTCTGATTAGAATTCTCTATTTTGGATTTGCACATCCTACCTAAAATGATTCTGCATGCTCCTAAATTCATTGGGAGAATGATTTAAGGAAAAAGTGAAAAAAAATTTTGATTTTTTTTTCCCCACTCCTCCCCCCAACGAAATAACTGAGGTTTGGGGGAAGACTACATACTCAGTGTAGAAAAACGGGCTCAATCCTCTGAAAGGGGTTGGCCCTTTGTGGGGGTAATTCAGCTTTAGTGTTCTGTTCCTCTTTGTTGAAACAGCTGTAGTTTGGTATCAGGGGATAATAAAAAAGGAATATGACTAGATTTCCAGGAGGATTATTTATAATACTTAAAATTTGTGGATCACTTTCATCTCAGAGAACACTGTAGAATATTACTGTAATCCGAATAGCAGTCTTTGATAGGGGGCATTATTCTCCATTTTACAGATTCCAATCTGAGATTTCCTGAATCAGGTTATTTGCCCCAGCCTGTGTTAGTGGCCATATAAATCACAAGCTAATTGAAAGCCTGTGCTGCTTTTGACTAGCCTTTTCCAGCCCTCTTGTAACTTGACTTCCTTCATATTAGTATTTTGTAGATCTCTGAAAACCCTTTAATTCACAAGGAGAAAAATCTTGTATCTCTCTCTGCAATGACTTCATTTTAGAGCAGTATGAGTAAGACTTTGAGATAACTTGAGTCTCATTTGTGACATTTGTGGTGGTTGAGCTTACTGAAACCTTTCCCAAGAGAGCCAAGCATTACCTGTATTCTATAGGAGGGTTTTGAGTCGAGAATTACAATAGTGTGTTTTCTTTTTGTTTCTGCCCATCAAGCACAGAAGCATGATCAGTTTTAAAAGGGGTCCTAAGGGACCAGGTACTTTAAAATATTTTATTTATTATTTTTACTTTATGAGTATATTGCCTGTATGTAGGTAAGTGTACCTGTGTCGTACAATGCCCATGGAGGACAGAAGAGGCCGTTGGATTCCCCTGGAACTGGAGTTACGGACAGTTGTTAGCTGCCATGTGGGTGCTGGGATTTGAACCCGGTCTTCTGCAAGAACAACCAGTGTTCTTAACCTCTGAGCCATCCCTACAGCCCCGGCACCTGTTACTTTAAAAAGCAGCAAACATTTATTATGCTAAATAGTATACTAAAATATATGACAGTATGAATTATAAGATAGGAAGGGCTGGTGGTGTAGGTTAATGGTTCAAGGCCCTGGATGTTAACTCCAGCATTGGGGGCTGGGGGGGGGTGGCAATTTGGTGATACAAGATATCCTGGGGAGTTAGAGAGCTGACATTGTTTTGTTTCCAAGGTGAGTCTGGGCCTCTTTTCCCAGTGGCTTCTGTGTACCTGGTGACAAGCAGATAGTGTGTTGGTATAGGAGGATAGCAACCTTTGTCCTTCATGGGGAGGCAAGAAATAATAAATGCTCTATGATTCTTACTCAAGTCCCAATCTCATGTCATTTTTTTGTTAATGGTTTATGGTTTGATGAGTCAGAAATGGAGGCTCTTGTAGAGTGTTATTAACAAGAACTCGTGTAACTTTGATTATAATCACTTCAAATTATAGACCTCTTTCCTGTGTAATGATTTTTGACATTTTCCCTCCCATAATCTTTAATAGGCCAACTACAAGTACAATTTTTTTGATCAATATGAATCTTGGCCTGTTGCTTCATAAGCCTTTAATACCCTGAAATTATCCCTAACAGCAAACCATGTATAAGGCCATGTGGACAGGATATCGGCATTTTTTTTTAATCTCAGTGGGCAAGTCTTAGTATTTCAGTGTAGTTGATGATGGGGTATCAGGAAATCTTCAGAGTAAGGAAAACTGATCTAACATCTGCTGAGATAATCCCATACACATTCAAGTGTTCTTGTTTATGCATTTATACCCCTAAATTATTAAATGCATATATGTTTGCTTCAGTATGATATGTTGCTACTATGTTCGAAATATCAGTTGGTTTTGTGTTTTGAACATCAATCTCAAAGATACTGCTTGGAAAATAAAGATTTTGAACAGTTTCTCAAAGGTTGGCATTGTGGAGATCATAAGGCATGCCACTAGCTCTGACTGGTGAGGGGGGTTACTCACAGTAATACACAGAACTGTGAGGCTTGGAGGCAATTTGGAGTCAACAACTAATTTATAAGGGCCTTTTGTTATAAAAACAAGAGCTGGCAGGATGTCCGGTCAAGTTCTTATTTCTTAAGCTGACTGCTTTGATAATATTTTGTTGGCGTTCCATAGTCATTAATGTGGACTTTGTGGTTCTAGATCTATTGTCTTCCCCTGCCTGCAGTGTGTAGCTCCTCAGATTTTATTGAAACTTAAAACATTAACCATTTGAAGTGTACATTTCATCAGTGTTAACTATATGCACTCTGCTGTGTTACAGATGTCTGGAATTTTTTAAAACTTTTGAAACTGAAAGTCTAACCCAGTAGACCAACATTCCCCATTTCCCCTCTTCCCAGTTCCCAGCATCTCCATTCTACTTTCTGTTTCTATGAGTCTGACTATTCTAGATGGTTCCTGTTGTTGGAACAGTATTTGTCTGATTTTTGACTGTCTTCTTGCACTTAGCATGATGCCCTCAAGACTCATCTATGTTGTAGCATGTGACAAGATTGTATTTTTTTAAGGCAAAATAATGTTCTAGTGTATGTATGTATATCTCATTTTCTGTTTTGTGTGTGAGTATGGGTATGCGTGCACATGTGTGTGTAGGTGTGTGGAGGGCAGAGGTCAGCTTTGAGTGTTGTTCTGTGGGTGCAATCCACCTTCTTTTTTGAGACAGAGTCTCTCACTGGTCTGGAACTTGCTGATTAGGCTAGGCTGGGCTGGCTGGCCAGTGAGCCTTAAGGATCTGCTTGTCTCCATCTTCCCAGTACTAGGATTACAAGCACTCACCACCCTGGCTTGGCTTTTCAGTGTAGTTCTAGGGAAGGTACTTTGAGTCCCCATGCTTGCATGGTAGGCACTTTACTGACTGAGCTCTCTCTCCAGTCCTCACTTTATTCATTCATCTATTGATTGATACTGGGATTGCCCCCACCTCTTGGCTGCTTTGAATAATGCACAACAACAGGGATGTATAAATATCTCTTTTGAGATTCTGTTTTATTACCCAGAAAGTGGGATTTCTGGACCATATAGTGGCTCTAGTTTTAGTTTTCTTGAAGAACTTCTACAGCGTTTCACAGAGTTGGTAACATTTACATACCTCCAGCAGTTTACATGGGTTCATTCCTCTACATCCTTTACTGGAACTTTTATAAGATGATTTAATAGTAGTGTGGGGCTGGAATTTAGTTCAATTTAGTTCAGTAGAGTGCTTCCCTATCATGCACAAAGCCCTGGTTTTGATCCCCAGTGCTGCATAAACTGGGAATGACTGTCCATGCCTATAATCCTAGCACTTTGGAGGTGAAAGCAGGAGGATCAGAACTTCTACATCATCCTTGGCTATATAGTGAGCTTAAGGCAGCCTGGGCTACGTGAGATCCTGTCAAGAAAGAGAATAGTGGAGAAAAGGTTTCATTGTAATCTCAAATTTGTGTTTTCTAGGTAGATAATAATTTAAGTTGATAATTTCCCTCAGGACTTCACAAGAATAATATAAAGGTCAATACAGAAAACTTGAGCAAAAGGGTCTTTGAACAGTAGTAGAGTCTATAAAGGACCCATGTACTTAGTTCTGGGCTAGGTCAAGAGAATGCCCAAGAGGATGAGTTGGAAAATGCCAGTGCCATAGTCTGGGCTTCCTGTCTCTTTGATATTGAACTTGAACCAGCTCAAAGGATGCAGAGATGATCAGTTATCTTCTACTTAATATAAGTTTGGTTGCCTCTCTGGTGGTGTTGGATTCTGGAAGGTGAGGGAGAGGATTAGGATGAGCTTTCTGGAATTTCAAGTCCTGGGCCCACTTCACTGATGGAGGGGTATGAGAAGTGGCTGCTCCTTCCTTTGTCCTCAGTGCCCTGTGTTTACCCCACAAGTCAGAGAGGCAGGAGGAATTCAGAAGTTCTGCTAATTTTCACTATGCCAGTAACTTCTTTTTATCTTGCTCTGTGTCTCATTTTTCTAATCTATAGATGGGATGATTGGCTTAGATAGGTGAATTTTGAAAAGGGATTTCTGATACCTGTTAGGAGTTCTGTCCTCTTCTAAATGTAAAGGATTAAAGTGTGGACTGGCATGTTACATAAGGTAGAACAGGCTCTGTAGTTCACCATATGGGCTACCTCTACCACAGAACCTTTGCTTTGGTCAGTGTTCAGGCTTCTGAAAGGGCTTTGTGGTTTTGAACAACTGCTTAGATACTGAAGTAGGACATATATAGAGAAAGTGACTTCTGTAGGTCCTAAAACTGCTTAAGATACAGTTCCAAGAACATTGTATCCAGAGAACCTGAGTGATTTTCTCTTTTAGATCTCTTGATTTTTAAGAAGAGTATTGGGTGAGCTAAGGGACCACCAGCTACCCAGCCAGTGTCAGAAGCTGAGAAAAGTTCACATTTTACTTTTATGGAGCCTGTAACTGGTACACTTCCATTATTTTAATTAAGCAGATAAGACTGGTATACAAGAAGAGATAAGTAATAATCTAAGACAGCGTGTGCTAGGTTCCAGTTAAAGAGGCTGGTGGCACTGGTGTAGGCTGTCTGAAAAGTATCCATTATTGTGGCTGGGACAACTTGGGAAGCTTACCGGAAGCAGGGGAAGGTTTTGAACTGGGCTTACAGGGTGGATAGGGATTATAGATGAGTGGAGGAGCACCCCCATGAATAGAGACTTGGAAAGCTCGACAGGTGTGAGGGGTGCTGATGAGTTTGGAGCAGAGAGATGGATAGGAGGGACACGTTGTATCTGGTGCCTTATCTGTATTCTCAGCATCCTCAGTGTGGGGAATGACTTGACCATGCATTTATTTGTTTAAGAGCATCACTTTCTTTCCACTCATTACTTGGGGACCCATGTTTCTCCAGGTAAAAGTCACTTGTAGTGGAAATTACCAACAAGAAATTACCCGGCTTAAAATAAGGAGAAACAGAAAAAAGAGGCCTGTATGCTTTTGTAGAGAAGGTCTCAAAAGTGGTTGCTAGTATTTAAACCTGGAGCTTGCCTCTCACTAAATAAGCAGCTGGCAGACCTTGGCACTCCTGAGTGACAGGGCCATCCATGAATTATTTAGAGCCTGAGCTCAGTGAGTGGCTGTCTAGCAAAGTCCTGTGGGAAAGAGGCTATGCTATCTCATTGAGCGATCATCAAAAGCTCAGGTGGAGGAAGAAGTGACTGCATCCTGAAAATATTTCACATGCTCACATGCCAGGGCTGCACAAGTTGTTCCCTGTCCCTGCAACAGGGTCTGTTTTTCAAAGAGCGAGAGATAACACCTACCCCCAATTAATAAACAGTAACCCACACTCTCATGTTAGCATGACACATCTTGGCAGGGATTTGATTAGAAGCAACATTAAAATCACACAGATGTGATGATACAGAAACAGCATTCTTGTGGAAACACCCCCCCACCCCTCCACCCCTGCTCAGGTGTCGATCCACTCAAAATAGTGCTTGCTTACTGTAGCTCTCACTGTTACTGTCATTAGTTACATGCTAACAACATCTTTGTATTTCATCTCCCAGGCTTATTTCCCTTGGGTTGAGAATGCCTACCGAGAAGAAAGCACTGGTGTTATGGCCTGTGCCATGTAGGTGGCCTGTGGCAGGTCTGAAGGGATGGGTTGACTTTGGCTCTCTGTAGTCAAGAAGGTATAGGGCCTCTTTTGATAATAAGGCCTGTGCCCCTCTCACATCCTTCTTTTCTCTTTCTCCTCACCTCTCCAGGTGCCCATTCAACTTGGTCTCTTCACCTGTTTTCTTTACAACTCCTGGAAAAGATAAAGTGGGTGTGAATGTCTGAGGGCAGGGTCCAAAAGCTTACTTTCACAAAGAACACAGTTGTATTTCCCTCTTTCCCATTTGTTTGCCTTCAGCTAAGCTACCCAGGAACAGCGTGCTCTACAGCCCCATCTAACTCCTTCTAAAGCTCTGACTCCATAGCTCTAAATAGCAGTGTGCTTCAGCTCTTTTACCTCTGTGTTGGAGGTTGAAAGGAAAACCAAAAACCCTGGGCAAGAGCAGGCCTGGCCCCTCTTGCATTCCTCAGATACTCTTTCTCCTTTAAAGAGTACCTGTGGGGGGGAAGCCCAGCCTGGCTCAAGCTAGTGAAATATTCACTAGCATAGCAACACCTGTTTGCCTAAGGTGGGGCCTCTGGACTAGGGCGTTCTTTTGCCCAAATAAGGAAGCTTTGCTTGTACAGATAACAGTTGACATATAAAGGCAAGGATAAGTTTGGCTAGGGCAGAAGGTTCAATAAACTGCATTCCTTCCCTGGGACCTTGCTTGTTACTAGTATAATTTGCTGTTTTACTCTTCAGTAGTGATGTCAGGTGCTGTGTATTCAGTTTTGAAATGACCATCTTTTGGACAAAACAGCAACAACAACAAAAAACCCAGAGGGTATAGATGGAAATTAGGTTTGCTCTGATACTTCAAATTCAGCCATAAGACTTGATTTTGATCATGTGTATGTTTGTTTCTTTGTGTCTGTGTCTCTACATGTATGCTATGTGTGCATACGGATGTCAGAGGACAACTTTCAGGAGCTGTTTCTCTTATTCTACCATGTGGGTCCCAGGTATTGAACTCAGTTTGTTAGGCTTGGGAGACAGATGTGTAATTACCTGCTGAGCCATCTTGCTGGCTCCATACAGTGAAATTTTGAGTATGACTTTCCCAGTGTATAACAGGGGCATTAAGGAGAAGGGACTGAGATATGTACACAACAGATGGAGGAGGGGGGCCAGAGAGGCCAGACAGTGAGGACCACCGTGAGGCGGAAATAATAGAAGGGCCCTGTGGAGTACAAATGCAGTGCATGATTTGGGCCCTCTCCTATAACCCCATGCTAATGGAAGAGGTACTGTAGTATTTTGGTTTCCTGAAAGGACATGCTCAGAAGAAATTGTCTGTGGTTATCTGTAAAGGGATTTGACAGTAACGAGGAATGGAAAGCATCTGGGGAGTAGTGGCTCATACCTGCAATGCTAGCACTAGGGAGAATGAGGCAAGAGGATCACTGTGTGTTCCTAGCCAGCCTGGACTACAGAGTGCAACCCTGCCTAAAATAACAACAAAAAGATTGAAAACTAGATCTGGAAACAGCAGTGGAAAGCATCAAAGAATTCAGCACAACAATTTATATGTGAAACCTTGTTTTCTTGTTCCCACCACTTTCCCAGCTCTGAGGTTGGGTTTTCAAGTCCTGGGATTGAATGTGTATAAAGTCCCGTCACATTTTAGTATATTGGCCATCCTCTCCTGGACATTTTCAGTCTTGCTAATGTTTGGATGTTCAGGAAATGAACATCCAAAGTTTACCGTTTCTTGCTGTAATGGAGGAAAAGCATTCATCTTCTCTCCCCACTAAGACTGCATAAAGGCTCTTAGAACAAACAGAGGCTTAATCTCACCCACTGTGGTCTCATTTACATCTCACATGCTGAATGCTGTAGAATCTTAGTACACAGATCCATCAAGTATTAGAGGAACAAGAACAAGTAAAACTAAACCAGTCCTTCACAACAAACTCTCCAAGTAGCAAGTTGTGTGAACTAGTAAAGAATGTGCCTAATTCTGATCCAAATTAGATACTGTAGAGGTTTGTTGTAGTGACTTTCATGGGTTTTTAGATTCATCTTGATACCTCTTACCAAGTTGTATAACTTTTCTGAAAAGCTTAGAAACCCTACTTAGTAAACTAGATAAACTCTGTAAGAACATTGGAGAAACCTAAGATATGGAGAGGAGGAGAGCACACTGGAGTTGGTCAGCCTGGGAGTAGACCTGTTGGCTCTGCTGCTCACCAGTTATGTGGTCCTGGGCAGTGAAACCATATGCCTTATGTGCAAACTAGAGATAATACCTACCTTGAGAAAGGCCTAGTCATATGAGAAAATGTGAAAACATTTTGTAAGCTACAAAGTATGATGATGGTTGTTATATAAACAGTCTATGTACAGATTGATAATTGAGACTATAGTTAGAATTGGAATCCAAATGGGGCACCTAAATTACAGATACATTTAGGATGTATAGGCATATTTTTAACCATGAATTTCAAACTATTTGCTTTGTGGACAAGAGTTGTGAGGCCCTGAGAAGGTTAGAAACAAATACACAAGATTATGTAATTTCTTGGTGACACTTAGATGTTGAGGTGAGCCTGAATATCAGTTGCTGGACTCTGGCCCTTCTGTCATCCCCTGTTGCTTCTAATTGTTCTGTCCACAGATCACCACAGGAACCTGATTATACCTCTGTAACAGGTATGGAGATACTCGCTGGCTTCAGTTGCTTTGCTGCTATAGCTACCTTGCCAGTCGTAGCTGTCTTTCATTACACCTGGGAATCTGGCTGCAGCTTAAAGGCAGGCACAACCACTTATCAGAGTTGGCCCCCTGGTCTGGGTGAGGTATAGTAGGTTTTAAGGTTCCCATTCACAGGCCTTGTGTTTCTTCATAGGGTGGGGTCTTTGAGATTCCCCCTCTGAGATCACTGTGGGTTGGATCTCTGGCCTTTTGCTTCACTAAGGTAGAACAAAGTTCCCTTAAACTCTTTGGCTCCTCAGAGCATCTTTATCCTTCTCCTGCCCAGAGCAGAGTACCTCCTCTTGGCTAAGGCTCCACCTACACCTTTGAGCCATTTTTTTCACTTTCCTCTTCCTACCTGTGCCAATTCCAGGCTGGCTGTAATCTTTGCACAGAGGTCATGCTTGATTGAGTCCTGGCCAGAATCTCTTCCCCTGCTTCTTCTACATCTACACATCTAGGGCACTTTTCTTCTCCTATTGTTTCATTCTGGTAACCTTTTGCTGTTATTAACCCATTGATCTGACTTGCCCCTGGCTTACTTTCTTATTTACTTCCTAGTCCTTAGGCAGCATGTAATGCTGTCTAATGCCTTTCCTCCTGGGGTGTCTCCCCTCTACTGAATTTTCATTCTGTAAACTAATCACTTTTTTTTTCTTCTCTTTTCATCTTTGGATGTGTTGGGGATGGATTTGAGTACCCCTAAGCTACAGCCCCAGCCCTCCAATGTTTTGGAGTTTCCTCCTCCTCCCCCCCCTTCCCCCAAACTTAGAATCTTCTTTAGGCCTCTGCTCAGCTTCTTGCCTTGTTTCTCTGTCCCAAGATTTAACCCCACTAAATCAGCTGCCCCATCTGTGCTCCAGACTCTCTTCAGCTTTGACCTGTACTTCTCCATTCCTGAATGCTCTGGACATGTCACCTGATGGTATTGCAGGTGACTCAGAGTCGGCCATCTAGAAGGAAATGTTCATCATTCCTCCTTCGTACCCCCTAGCAAGCTCTATACCTCTCTTGAGCCTATCCTTTGAACTTCCCACATACAGTTGGTTACCAAAGTCCTATAAATGACTTCTTACATCAGTCCATTCCTTTTTCATTCCTGCTGCCACACCCTAATTGGTTTTTTGACCTGGACAGTTGAAGTAACCACCCAGTTGACTTGGTACCTTCAGACTCTTATCTGCCAAGTTAATCACTGCTAGAGCTCAGACCCTATTCTCTGGCTTAAAAGTCTAATAGTTCCTAGCTGATGTTTGATTCTAGCTTGCTTTTCAACAGCTTCCTTTTCCAATTCCTCTTGCAAGTGAGGAAACTTCACCTTCTCTTCAGCTTACTGTTCACCTGTGCTTCAGGGGCAGGTTGAAATGCCAGTGTTTCCCAGGGTTCTTCCTACTGGCCTTCCTGACTGGAGTGGCTCGTTTCTGAGCTCTTCCTGTATTCTTCGCTGTTTGTTTGCCTGTAATTTGGCCCCTGCCTTTGGCTAGCAGTCTTTGGCTAGTCACCTTTAAATCCTCTAAAACACTCACTAGTGTGCCTTGCACATATGAAATAGTATAAATGCAGCCCAACTGACAGTGGAGAAAAGCCTGAGGCCATCCTTTACCTTCTGAGCTAGAGTTGGGCAGGTGGGTCTTCAGGGTTATTTCCCATTTTTCCTTGTCCCAATGACACCAAATGGATGCTCATTTCTCACCTGTCCTGTAGGGTACAAAATCCTTCCTCAGCCTTAAAGCCTCTTGGTCTCATACTGTATTCAGTCTGCTTGGTTTGTCTCAGTTCTTTAGGATTGAGCATGGCTATACTACATCGCATGTAACCTGGCTAATTAGAAAGCTCATTTAATGTACTTCCCCATACCACAGGGAGCAAAAGGGTGATACTGAGTGGTCTTTCACACCTTCACTAAGTGTCTTGAAAATTAAAAATGTTATAAGTTGGCAGATCACTCTGTAGTGTCATTTTCTGTGCTATGTAACTGGACAATCAAGAGATTGACATGTCATTTTATAGTTGATGGTGAAGCAAGGACTGTTAACATCTCCCTTGAGGTGTTCCCCATTATAGTTTTTTGTAGTCTTGATTAGAGGGAGAATGTAAGGAGAGGTGTGCTTTGAAAGATACACCCAACTTAAAGAGTATGAAAAAGTTTTAGGGCACTTTCACATCTATCTATAATGACTTTGTAGAGATAGGTACTATTTCTCAGTATTATCAGGGGGGGTTGAGTCCAGGGATTCTTTCAAGACCATGGGATGATGAGGAAGCTTGGCTGTCTCCAAACATAGGTTTTGGGAATCTTCCTCTAAGTGCTTCTTCCAAGATCTAGCAGTTAGCTACCTTCAGTTAACACTGTTAATTGGCAGAGGTAGGCGGGCTTTAGAGTGTCTGTATCTTGGATCAGACTGCCATTTGGTTGAACCTGCCTTGAGAGCCCAAAGCTGACACTGTAGATACGTTGAAAAAGTTGTGTGGCTGGGAAGAGTTGGATTGTTCAGAGGAGCAGTTAGCTGGCTTTGCCCTAGTCAGGATGCAGCCCCTGGAGTTTACAAGTGTTTTGAAAACTAAAGTGAAGCTGGGGACCTTTCTTCAGTGCACATTGGAATCCTCTAGGGCTGAAATTTTGACAGGACCTTGCAGTGTAGCTCTGGGTGGCCTGGAACTTGCAATGTGCAGACCAGGCTAGCTGACTTGACTTGATCCTCCTTTCTCTGTCTCCAAAGTGCCTGGAGTAGGCCCGTGTACCACAGAACCGAAATTACCTTTTCAGGTGATATCCTGCTGCAGGGTTCCAAGCAGGGACCGCCAAGTTTGTGATTTGTCTGCCAGCTTTAGTGAGGGAAAAAACTGTGAAAGGAGATAAGACTAAAGCCAGTGATTGGCTCAGAATGTTTTGGTCAGGTTATTTTCTATAGAGGATTATTATTATTTTGTAGTCATGGGTGAGAATAGCAACTAGGGAGAACCAAACATTTAAGAGACGCTGTTTAACAAATTAAAGCGGGATTTGCGGGTGATTTCTGTGCCTTTTTTCCCTACGTAAACCCCTGGAATCAGGGCTCCGGGTGGCGGTCACCTGTGTACCTTTCTCCCACAATGCCTTGCAGCGCCTGGCGCGGCTAAGTCTCCCTGGCATGGGGTCGCTATCACAGAGCGCATTACCTAAGAAACCTCCCGTAATGGCAGCCTGCCTGCCGAGGAGATTCTCCAGAGGGCCTGAGTTGCCATCCGTCCTGGCGGTGCCCCGTAGGGCGCCCGGACTGACTGTGGCGCCCAGCGGGCCGCCAGCGGTTGGCCCCCGCGCAAGGGCTGTGTGCGCCCAGGTGCGCGGCGTGGCTGCGGCGGACACTCCCACCGGCTGCAGACTTTCGTCCCGGGAGCTCCACAAAAGGCTGTAATTCCAGCAGCTTTGTCGGTGCGGCTGCGGCCTGGCCCGGGGTCGGGGTCCAGCAGGTCGGACCTCCCCCGCGCCCTCCGCGTGGTACGGCCTGCGCCCTCCGCTCGCTGTTATGCTAATCAGGTGACATCACCGCCGGCTGGCCGCGGCTCCGATTGAATTACAAACCCGCAGCCGGGAGGTGTGTGCTGCTCCGAGAGCACGGCTCGGGCGGGCGGCGTGCTCCGGATTGGCTGTATTTAAAACATCTTCGAGTAGGACCGTGCCTCCTTCTTCCTCACCTCCCTCCCTGGTAGTTTATTTCTAGCCTTCCTGGCTAGGGCCACTGCGGGGAAGAAAGCCACAGGGAATTGGGCACCAGGCTGACCCCGCCAGGGCTAAGGTGGCCTGTGCAGCGGCGTCCTATCAGATCACCCTGCACCCATTTCCGACCGGAATGCGGCTGGCCTGAGTCCACCCTCTACGCCTGGGCGGGAGGAGCCACGGAAGCTGCTGGAGTTGGATGGGGGTAGGAGGGGGCCGGAGCTGGATTCCTGCGGTGCAGCCGGCCTGGTCTTTACGTCGGGCATAATGGAATTGCAGAGGACGTCTAGCATATCGGGGCCGCTGTCGCCGGCGTACACGGGGCAGGTGCCTTACAACTACAACCAGCTGGAAGGGAGATTCAAACAGCTCCAAGGTGAGTTCCCTGCTTGAGGCCAGGCCTGCCTGAGGGTGTGCCGGCGGGGCTCTGAGCCTCTTCGTATGGTAAGTGACCCTAATGAAGATAGCAGCCACAGGGCCTCAGGTTGGCTGTAAGCACCCTGTGTACGAATTAAAGGAGGCAGTTGCTCACACTGTCCTCGGCTCCAGAGTAGCCACCATTTGCGGCTTTCTTTCTGGGACCTTTTGGCTCTAGGTTATCAGGTATCCGTTGTGGTTGCACTCACATACCCCTCCCATTCTGCATCCCTGGAGATTAAGGCTGATAGCTCCTCTAGTAGGTATTTGGTTCCTTGGCCTCCTCTTACTCCCACCCCCAGACTCTTTCCTCTGGGAGCCTTAAAGGTGTAAAGTGCGCTCCTCCAAGTCCCGGTCCTATAGAACAATAGCAAAGGGGAGGAGGGAGTGGTCTTTTTGTCCCTAAGCCTTTGGTAAATTACAGTTTTGATTGCAAAGCTTAATTTTAACTCTTTGATGTATTACATTGGAGGACAGCATTCCCATGAATTTGGTGGACTGTGTAATTTATAATAAAAGCCACTTACTGCCATTCCAGTACTGTGGTTTGAATTATTTGGATCAATTACAGGCATTTTCTGGAGTCTGTACCAGGCTCAAATGATTGAATGCATCCAGTATTTTACTGCATATATTTTTAAGGAAGAGCAGGATCCTGCGTGTGCAGCAGTGTGCTGTGTGTTTCTGTCTGCAGCCCCTGGGCTGCTGCTGGCCAACCAGCAGGCTTTGGTCATCTCAGCCTGTACATGAGAAAAAGGTTCATAACTGAACACAGAACTCCCGTTTGGAAGCCCTTGGACTTGTTTAATAGGCAGGAATAGCTCTACTACTGTAAAGAGTGTTGGAAGACTATGTATGTTTCTTATTTTAACTCTGGCACAAACGTGGTTCCTTCGAGGAAGGCAGGCACGCAGGAAGGAAGGAAGGAAAGAAGGAAGGAAGGAAGCAGTTCCTTCCCAGTATGTTTTCATTGGGAAGAGGGGATGTATTTCATTCATTGGTTTACTTCTTTTGTGAAATAGTTGACAGTATGACACTTGGAAAAGGAAGCAGATTTTAAACCATTCCTAGGCGTTGCTGCACTCCCTCTCCTGAGCCAGGAGGTGGCTTCCTTCAAGCTAGGGAGTGGTCTAATCTGTGTTTGCCTGCATCCCCTCGAATCTTTAAAGGTGGAATTTCTTTTTTGTTGAGGGAGCTTCCTAGTGAAATAGACACCATTTTCTCAGTCAGAGGAACTGAATGCTCCCTTTCCCTCGTGGCAGGGAGTCTACTTCACGGTGTCATTCCCCCTAGGAGAAAGCACCTATGGAGGAGTTGTGATTAGAAAAACCTATCTTTATTCTCCAACCTGTCCATGCCTTGTAGTTTCCGGAAAAACATCAAACAGTAGAAAAGGAAAACACTGGGTCAGTATGCACTCTGTGAGATCCACCCGTAACAAAAGGCTGTTATTCTGAAAAAGGGTTAAATGTGGTTGTAAACTGCTCACTGAGCGGGGTGGAGCTTACATACAGGAAATGTCTTAACTGTCCTTTCTGGACAAGGAAACTTTTTAAAAAAATCCTACAAGTGCCCCTGGTACTATTTAGTTCACGTATTTTTCTCAAGGAAGTACCACCAAAAAGGGTGGGCTCTGAATTGAGTGGTAAATTACACAAAATTTTTAAAATGACCTTTGTCATTTACCTCCAGATATCTTTCTTATTTTTAAATATTGTGGTTTAGAGTTGCACAAATTTAGTGTTAGTATTTCTATAACAGAAAACCACCCCTGTTGAGGAACTGAGAAATAGTGAATTTCAGATAGGGTGGGTCACATTAGGGCTAGTAACTCGCTTGAGTGTCCTGGTAAGAAATAAAATGTATTGCTTTAAGCCACTTTCTGAGAATTTTGATAAAACCTTTCTCCACTTCCCACCCCTGGCATGAAATTCTAGTGTTTGTAGCTCTTGTAGACGTTATTTTTGATAAGATATAGATTCTATATGTTGATTTAATTTTGTTCATGCTTAAGAGTCTGCCTTTTTACTCTGAGCTGGTTGGTTTTTTTAATGTCTCCTAAATGAATTTAGTCAGTTAGCATCTGTGGCTGGGAAGTGTTGTCATTGATTTTTTTCTGGAAGCTGGGATGCCACAAGGAGCCATACGGAGATTGGGGTTTTCTCTTCTCACTGAGGGAAGTCTGATATTAAACCAAGTCTGGTCTGTTTAGATAACATAGTGTAGAGATTTATGGGCCAGTAAGTAAGTGTGAAAAAACAAAATCTCATTGGCTTAAGGCACTGAGAGAGAGTGATATTTTATCACACTGAGGCTCATAGAATAAGGAAGGTCAGGTCTTCAGTCTCTGAGGGCTTTAATCTCAACCCCTAGGACATACCTTCCTTTCCTACCTGCAGAATTAAGATATCACTTTCGTCAGGTCATTCAGTGTCTCATAAAATTGGGTTCATTTTGTGATGTTACCCTTTTAAATGAGAGGAAAGCTGAAACACCTAAACTGCCTTGTGCTTACAAACCGTAATAAGGTTCGTAAGGCCTTCTCTCCAGTTTCACATCTGCCATCCTGAGTCCTCATGGGAGAACACTCTGCTTGCTACTCTCCTACTCCACAATGGTTGCTTGTGCTTACTGTGTAAGTAAATTTTCAATCTCTTAAACTTGGTGTTCAAAGACTTACCCCCCCCCAGTAGTCCTATCGCATAGCCACCTTCTTCTAACTCCAACATTGCAGTCAGACTTCTAGATGGGCTCTCTCTAGTCTGCTTCCTTCCTGCTTACCTTTGGTTACCCCCAGAGCACTGATCCATTGGCTCTGGCAGTGAAGATGCAGTGAAGACAGGATCTAGTTGTATAGCATCAAAATGAACTTTTCTGTCTTCTTTGCACCCTACTCTGATACTTAGCACCTGACTTTTCTGAAGAAGGTGCTTTCTGTAGTTTTCTGACTTGATGAATTTTCCTCTGGAAAACCCTATTTTCCTCAATATGTAGAGGGAGAGTAATGAATTTCAGAGCACAGGATTGCATTCCCACCTTCATCACATGCTGAGAGTTGCCTTTTAATTAATTAATTGGGAGGGAGGGAGGGAGGGAGGGAGAGAGAGAGAGAGAGAGAGTATGTATGAGAGTATGAGAGTATGAGAGTATGAGAGTACAAGCCCTTGGGCTGGAGTTACAGGTGCTTGTCACCCTCCCTACATGGTTGCTGCATTTGGTTGCTGGGAACCAAAACTGGTCCTCTGAAAGAGCAGCCAGCCCTCTTAACCACTGAGCCACCTCTCTAGCCCCTTAATTTCTTTTCTAAACAATTTTTTATTTGTGTGTGTGGTTTGTGCATGGGAATGTGGAAGTCAGAGGACAACTCTGGAGTCAGTATGTGAGTCCTGTGATCAAACTCAGGTTGCCAGTCTTGCTCAAAAAGCTCCTTTCCCCACTGAGCCATTTCACCCGTTCCTTAAGTTCCTTAATTATTTATTGTTTGTTTGTTTGTTGTTTTTCTGTTTTGTTTTGTTATAAGCCTCAGACAGCTTTTAGGACAAATCATCAAATTTTCACCAGTTTGCCAAAGTTTTATCTCAAAATTAGTTCCTGATTTGTGACTCCGAATACTATTTTGTTTGGATGATGTATTATTTATAATTGTTCTTAAACACTTTAACATATCTCATTTTTCTTAAAAGATTATTGAAAGTTCTCAGCATGAGATCTGTATGCCTAGTAAATTCTAGGTAAGCTTAGTGCTAGTATTCCTGTGGGGCAGATATTCACCTGCTTTCTGTAAAGAAACAATACACCGTCATGACTTGGGAACTTGCTAGAAATGCAAATACTTAAGCCCTAACATCTCATGTAAATCTGAAACTCTGGGGATGGGACTCAGCAACTACGTTTTCGAACTAGCCTGTCAGGTCTCTGTACACATTCCTTGAGTTGCTTCCAAGTAGGAGCAGATAGTAATATCTGATTTCTTACTGAGAAATGAAGATCTGGAGAAAAGTATGTTTAGAACAAAGTTGTGTAATAAGGGAAAGGTATTTAGCTAGCCAAGGAATGGGCTTTGTCCTGCTAAATTCAGGAATCCATTTATCATCTACGGTTCTGTCATCTCATCTACCGTACAGGGTCAGTACCCCACTCTTCTTTGAGCTCAAGGGAAGAAAAGATCAAGATAATAGTATGTATAGACTCTGGGGATCCTTCAGTAAGGCAATAAGTTTAGTTCCATTTATACTCTTAATAAATAATCTATTAGATTTAACCTCAAGAACAAAAATCTAAGCAAGCTGGAAGGGAGGCACTTGGAACCCAACCACAACCCTGTCCTGTCTGAAGATCTGTGTATTCTCCTTATCTGAATAACTTCCAGGACTTACTTTATAGGATGGTAGTGAACAGCAGGTACCATAATCTTTTAGGTTTCCTTGAAAACATCCAAGTACTATAAAAATATGCAGTATGGCTATTATTTCTCTTTAAAGAAAACTCCTTAATGCAAATGAGCTGTGAGAATTACAGTGTTGTTGATTGCCAGGAAATGAGGTAGAGTAATTCAAGCACTGTCTTCAGGAGTTGTTTTTTTTTTTTTAAGCCCTCTAAGCTGGAAACTGGTGTAGATCAGGACAGAGCTTTACATTTTCAGTTAAAGATAGCTTTGCAGCTATATGTCTGTCACACTGGAATTAAAAACATTATCAACATAATCCAGGCAGATTGAAGAAGCCAGGCAGTTTTAGATTCTGGGGCTTTTTCTGCCCTCCTTGCTTGATAAGGTTTTATTGACTCTGAGGGCCAAGTAACATAAAAAATAAAAAAATAAAAGTGAATGATGAGGGCCTGTTTTTAATTTTAGTTTGCCAGATTGGTTAACAATTTGGCAGGTGTTAAAGTATACCCATGTCAGGCAGTGCCTGGGGAGGTCAGAAGAGGGTGTTGGATCCTCTGGAACTGGAGTTACAGACAGTTGTTAGCTGCCATGTGGGTGCTGGGAATTGAACCTGGGTCCTCTGCAAGAGCAACCAGTACTCTTAACCACTGAGCTATCTCTCCAGTCCCTCAAGGAGAATCTTAATGAAAAAATAAAGCTGACTTAAAATCCAGCACTTGCTCTTTTGTTGTTTCGTCTTTGTTATTAACAGACATTTATCACAGACTGTCTGCTTCTCTGAGCAGTTGTCTTCTGGTTGGAAAATGTACAGGCAAACATCTGTCATCTATGCTCTGCTGGAAATGCTGGCTGAGCTGACCAACAGATGAATCAAGTGAAAAAGTAAACTTGTTCCAGGCAAGTGGGATGGGGGTGAGGGGTGGGGGAGGTTTCCAGACAGGCAGACAGGTTCCTGCATGACTAGAGCCTAGAGTGCAGAATGAGAAGGGGTTAAAAGAGAATAAGATCAGGTTAAGGAGTTTGAAAATAGGTTAGATGATGGGAAGCTACCGGTAGATTCCAAATAGGATGGTGTGTTTGGGCTTTTTTTTTCTTTTTCTTTTCTCTTTGGTGAGACAAGGTCTTATACTGTAGCCCCAGCTGGCCTGGAACTCATTGCAGTCCTCCTGTTAGCTCCTGAATGCTGCAGGTATGAGCTACCATGTCCCACTCGATCTTTTTTTTTTTTTTTTTTTTTTTTTAATACAAATTTAATGGCAGCTATTGACTTAAGCATAATGCTTGTTTTGGAAGGTGTTGAGGCAGAGGAAGCAGGAAACCAGTATTGGATGTGTTGGAATGACAAATTTAGAAACTATGTTGCTTCTTTGGAGTTTGAGCTACATACAAGGCTCTTAGAGCCTTGTTATTCAGCAAGGTCTTTAGATGACTTGGGATCAGCACATCAGGCCCTCCCAGAACTTCATTTTAACGTGATCACAGAGGTTTCTATGAATGTTCAAGTTTAAGAAGCACAGTCTTGGAACTCTTCTCCCCCACACCCACAATGAACAGAGAAGGAAATGGTCCTAGAAAGGTAATAACCTTTCTGAGATTTGGGCAAATTTATATTTTTACATATAGTCTGTATTGTATGTGTGAGGTTTTTTGTTTAGCCGTATTCTTATAAATTATAAAAATAATCTGGAGTCAACTGAATAACAACGTTTGATATTCCTTTAGGAGAGTACAGGATTTTAAAACACTGTTAATTCTTAGCTTTGTAAGTCTTAGTAGAATTTGGCTGGAATTCTACTTTCTAATCCTGCAGTTGTAGAAATTTGTGAAGTTAAAAAAAGTTTCATTTACTGACTTGGTATTAGTGGAGAATTAACAAAAATAATCTGGGTCAGTTTGTCTAAATGTATTCAGAATTTTAATGTGGTGCTAATAGAGTAAACTTAAACCTTATACTTATAAACAATGAATCAAACCCCCTGCATTATATACCCTGTTCTTATAGAGTGATACTGTATTTAATGTTGCTGTTTTTGCATACCTACCAAACTTACCAGTGCCTTTAGGTTTTGGTGGTAGTGAATTTGAAATATACTAAGTATATATTATTTGAAAAAAATGCTCATTTGCTCTGAGTCTGCAGGTAAAGTTCTAAAATGACTTAATAATTCAGGTGAGGGGAGAAAAGGAATCTTTCGAAACTCTTTGGCCAAAGTTTTTGCCCTTCAGGACAAGGAAAGGACTGGAGGAGATAAATGATCCTTAGTCTTGACTGACACCTGGCCAGGTCCTCCATGAACTAGGAGGGCATAGGCAGAAGCAACAGCCCTTAGCAAATGACTCAGGTGGTTTTTCTTTTGTTTTAAAAAAATTTATTATTTTGCATGTCTGCATGCGTATGTCTGTGTTTGTGGGCATATGTGTGCCATGGTATGTGTGTGCCGTGGTATGTGCATGAAGGTCAGAGAACAATATGTGAGAGTGGGTACTTTCTCTTCTTCCATCTTGGGGAGATGTAAGGTCTTGGGGAGTGAACCAGGGTCATTAGACTTTGGCAGGTGCCTTCACCTGCTCAACTATCTCACTGGCCCAGGTGATGGTTTTTCAAACCAGAATTGAAGGTGATTAAGGGACAGTTAAATTTCTTGCTGTTCCTTTGTTTTCTTTGTTTGCTGTTCCTAGCATGTTTTGTTTCTTTGTTTGCTGTTCCTAACGTGTTTTAATATATTATATCAGCAGTATGACATCATGCCCAAAAGAAATGAAAATGAAAGGATAGTTATGTAAAATTCTACAGTGCATCAGAGTTTAACTGTTTAGTAGTATTCATAACTGTACACATTATAATGATATAAATTGAGTTTTGTCTTTATTTTTTACTTCACACTATATCTTAAGCTTTTCACATGGTTATTTCTGTGAGTCTTAGCAAATATTGCCAATTTGCTTTGCAAATCAGAGCATGGTATTTACTAGTCTTGCATGTTTACTCATGTAGGGTGGGGATAATACACATTTTATATGAGATTGTTGTAGGAATCAGAGATTCTGTGTGGAAGTTGATTGGGTATATGGTCCCTGATATATGTAGTAGGTGCTCAGTAATCCACCACACCACAGTTATTTCAGGTACTAGTTATATGATGAAATAGGCCCAGCAGAATGAGCCTTTAGAACTGACTAGAGCACCTCAGCCTTTGCCTGCCCTGCCCCCCACAACCTCTCTGGGTGTGGTTTCCTTCAGTATGTTAAAAGAGTGTTTAGTTTACCTGGAAATACACTCAGCTAAAATACCCTTGCTTGCTTTCAGAACATAAGGCTAGGGCCACAGGCTACTTGGGCCAGATGACTTTTGATGTAGGTTGAAGGTTCCAGTAGTGATTCCTCTCCCAAGTTCATGAAAAGCATTTGAAGCAGCCAAAGCCAAAGAGCATCCAGCTCTTGATTTGAGAGCTCCCTTTGTTAGAGATAACTACTGTGTCCAAACTAATGATGACCACCTTCCACAGAGACATTGAATGCCTCTACTGTGTTTGCTTTTGAAAGCCCCCCTCCCTCCCCATTTTCAAGAGGCTCAAGGCCTTTAAGCAGCAAATATAGTAATCACAGTAGCATGAAGACACTGACTGGTCTATATTTAGTTTCACAAAAGCCTTGTGAAAGATCTGGCCCTATAGTCCCTTTATAATGTGAAATGATGCAAGAGGAAAGTTATCTTGAGGATCACTGAGGCACACAATTCATGAAGAATGTGAGCAAACCATAAATACAAAGTCTAAAGTCTCTGTTCTTCCTATGGAAAGGAAACTGTACAGACCATGTCTTTATTTGAGGTCAGTTACAGTGGAATTTTGGAGCAAGATAGTGTTCAAACAAAGACAAGTTGCAAGGATGTTATGTGTCTTTGACCTGGAGCCCTTATGTAAACTATACACATTATTTTGCTTATCATTGATATGCAGTTGTTAGTTATGGCCGAGATGATATCAGACCAAACTGTCCCTTAAAAGAAATGTAGCATTGGGGCTGGAGAGATGGCTCAGCAGTTAAGAACACTGGTTGTTCTTACAGAAGACCTGGGTTCGAATCCCAGCACCCACATGGCAGCTAACAACTGTCCATAATTCCAGTCCCAGGGGATCCAACAGCCTCTTCTGACCTCCTCGGGCATTGCATGGCATAGGTGCACTTAACCTACATGCAGGCAATACACGCATACACATAAAATAAAAATAATAAATAAAAAAAATTTTTTTTGGTCTTTTTGAAGCAGGGCCTCCCTGTGGCTCCAGCTGTCCTAGAACTCACTATGTAGACCAGGCTGGCCTTGAACTCACAGAGATCCACCTGCCTCTGCCTCCCAAGTTCTGGGACTACAGGCGTGCGCCACCATGCCCAGCTAAATAAAATTTTTTAAAAAAAGTTAAAAAAAAAAGTAGCATTAAGTAAAAAAAAAAAAGAGAGAAAGAAAGAAAGAAAGAAAGAAAGAAAGAAAGAAAGAAAGAGAGAGAAAGAAATGTAGCACTGCCGTTTTAAATTTAGGCCAGGTACAGTGGTGCACACCTTCAATCCCAGCACTCAGGAGGCAGAGGCAGGTGGATCTCTGTGAGTTCAAACCCAGCCTGGTCTACAAAGTGAGTTCCAAGCCACGGGCTGCAGGGAGACCCTGTCTCAAAAAGATTAAGAAAGAAAGAAAGAAAGAAAATTAGGTTTCCTTTTTAAGAAAGAGACACTTTAAGGGTCTTCCCCCTCCCTTTTTTTTTTTTTTTTTTGCATGTATTTAAAAGTATACAGCAGTTGTGGTTTATTGTACTCTCGAGTGTGGTGGAGGTTCTGTAGGTCAGAAGCTTCAGTGTATAGTATCTGAGATGTGAATTTAAATAGTCTGTTTCTGGTGCTTAAAAATGGTGCTCTGGGGGCTGGAGAAATGGCTCAGCAATTAAGAGCACTGGCTGTTCTTGTAGAACTCCCCGGTTCGGTTCCCAGCACCCACATGGCAGCTAATAATTGTCCATAACTCCAGTTCCAGGTGATCCGACGCCCTCTTCTGATCTCTGTGGGCATTACATAACACGGGTGCACTTACATGCAGGCAATACACACATACACATAAAAAATAACAAAATAAAATTTTAATGGTGCTCTGATCCCTATTGAGGGAGACATTCATTCCAATAGAAGGTTAAGCAACTTACTATAAAATTGAGCCTCTAGAGAAGAGGCTGCATGATCTGCAAATAGCTACTATGCCGATGAAATCCCAATAGAAACAGAAAGCACATACATCATGCATTTACACAAGCTAGCATCCAAATCCTCCTTCCATTATGGCTCCATTGGTGACTTCACTGACTTCATTTTCTTCATCAGGAAAGAATAGCCCTTAGGGTGCTTATGGAGATTAAATTGAGTGTTGTAATTACATTAATAGGATGACCAGCTCATCTTAGTCTTCCAGAGCACTGACATTCCACATCTAGGCACTCTCTTATTTCTGGGGAGATATGGTACTGTGTTTAGGTAAAGATTTGTGAACTTCTAGGAGGACAGTGAAAGAGGGGGTGGGAGGGAGGGAGGATGGGTATGGGGAGGAGAGAGAAGAGAGGAGAGATTTAATCTCTGTATTCTTTCCTTGTGCTTGGCGCATAGTATTTCATGAATAAAGAAATGGTTGAGTCAAGTAATGGGAAGAGTAACACATAGGAAATTGTTTTAAAGTGAGTTAGCTGATCTTCGTCCCCTGAGAAGACAGGTGGCATCACCAGCTATAAGAATGAATCATTCAGATAGTGATTTCCTCTATGATGTGAACAAACTATAATTTTAGGAAGGTCTTAGGCTAAGCCTATTTACATGTTTGGTAAAGTGAAATTTAGTATGATCCTAGTGAAACCCTCCCCCTAAAGCTGTGTCTTAGGTCTCATCTGTGAATGGACTCCTAAGAACTGCAAGGTGCTTTAGAATTTTCTTAATATTTTTGCAAGAGCAGAGAAAAGTCCCTTAGTGTTTGGAGAGGAAATAGTTCCTTAGAGTTAGGCATTAGATGTCTCTCATTGACTGTTTTCTTTATCTTAGTGAAGTAGTTAAGAGTTTATAATCTAGCTTCATAGCAAAAAAAGTACAAAAAAACGGTATTCTGTGAACCTGGGATCCATTTTTCTGGGTGTGGTAGCCATTTTTCTATTGTGTTATCATAAAGCAAACACAACTTTTTAAACTGTGTCTTGGCTCAAGGAGATAGAGCATGAGTCATACTTTTGCAGAAGCCAGGCAAGTGAATCACACCGATCAAACAGAGGCAAGGCCTCAGAGTTTAAATACACTCAACCTTTGTTTCAAATAATTTTGGCCCTCAAACTACTCTCTAGCCCTTGGTGTCTCCCATTTTTTATTTATTTTTATGTGTATGAGTGTTTTGCCTGCACGTATATCAGTACACCCCATGCATACAGTGCCTGCAGAGGCCAGAAGAGGGCATTGGATCCCCTGGAACTGGAGTTTCAAATGGTTGTTAGTGCCATGTGGGTGCTGGGAACCAAAACCCAGATCCTCTGCAAGAGGACTGCTGAACCATCTCTCCAGCCCCCTAGTCCATTTTTAAAAAGTCTTTTATTTTTGTCCTCTACAAATAAATATGGTTTCAGTTTTGAGGGGTTTTTGTTTGTTTTTCACTTGAAACATATGGAAACACTTTTTAAAAGTCATATTCATCAGTGGACCCAACAACTTGCCTGGGGCTTCTTGACTACAGAACCATGCATAGTGTAGTCTCATCGACGTGATCAGTTTACTCTTTTCTTTGGGGAGGGAGTCTAGAGTGGTGGCCTGCTAGGCTTGAGCCCTAAGTGGAATAAGAGTGGGAAGGAGCTTAGGGAGCTACTTCATTAGTCCTTATCTACTGTCAGATTACATCCAGGACCACCTCAACCTTTTTGTCATCAGGCTACTTCAAAATTACCTTTCTTATCGCATTCTCCTATTAGTTCATGTATTATAACATTGATCCCACTCTTTCGTATTTGTTAAAGAACAGCTCTGATTTCTGCCCAGTCTTTCTGGAAGAGGAAAGTGAGACATTGGTCTCTTGTAATTCAGAAGCTGATGTGTGATCTTCTCATGTAATTCTTCCTTTCGTAGGAACTTGCAGTGTAACTTGTCAAGGTTCCTTACATTCAAAACAAAACAGAACTCCCACTGGACTAGGAGACTTGGTCATTAGAATAATGATTCTTGGTATGAATTAACCCTTGATGAATATTCTGCCTGCTGAATGGCCTCTATCTTCAGCTTCACTAGGCAACTGGACTCACCTTTAAGAAGCTCACAGACAAGTCAAGAGACAAGAACATGGATAGGGATTTTGTAAAGGATTTTAGTAGATATTTGTGAAATGGGGGAGGTGGGCTTTTATATACATGCAGGGTTAAGGACACCTGCTTTTTCTACTCTTCCCAGGTTGCTGTGAGATTTGGATACAATAATATGTAAAATTGGGAAAGATAAAAATTCATAACCAAATACAAGAAATTTACACGTGGGGAAACAAATGTCAAACCTCTATTTTTACGTTTGCACAACTGGTCCGGTTCCTGCTGATGGAGGAAGGCAGCATTCTGCTAACAGGAGCTATTTGCTGAGTGCTTTATGCACCAGACTCTGCACTCATTTATTCATTTTTATTTTTTATTTTTTATTTACCTTGGTTTCTTGAGACAGGTGTGTTGCCTATGCTGCCTGAAATGCATGGTCCTCCCGCCTCAGCCTCTCCAGTGCTGGAATCACAGACCTGTACCATCACATCTGGCTTCCTTGCTATTTATTATATGCATTATTATCTCACTTCAAATTCTGAAGGATCCTAGAGATAGGGACAGAAATTATCTATGTTTACATATGAGGAAACTCAGCTTGGAGAAATGAAGCAATAAAATTAACTTGTGCACTGTCATGCAGCTACTAGTAGTGGACCTGGCATTCACACCTCGTTGTTCACAGAACTGAAGTGGCATTAAAGCATCACTCCATATACAGTCCCTCCAGAGATAGTTATCTTCTTGAGGATATAGGTGTGGCTGGGTGTGGGTGTAGCAGTTGGAAGTCATCTAGCAGCAAGCATCACAGTTTCTTGAGTCTGCTTTGAAGCAACTTCCCCAGCCCCAGCTGCTCAGAAGCATCTTACCCTCCAGTGGTAATATATAAGACGTGATTTCCTTCCTTCTGCTTTTGGAGGTCAGCTCTTCTCGCCTGGGGTCAGAAAACCCATCAGTTGCTGGCAGGCTGCCACTAGAGGCACTTACCCTCTGGTTTAAGATGGGTCATGCTCATATTGGCCACATAGTAAACCAGTGCTCCTGTGAGAAGCATATCAGTGCCACCTGGTTTGGGACTGGAGAGTGAGCCCTTTCCACCACATTGCTCAGGAGGGTACTAATTAATACTTGTGGTGTAGAAATTGAGCCACAAGCTACTGTTTCTGCATTGAATATGACTTTAAGATAAAGGTTTGGGGTGCATTCCAGTGTGAGCTGGGTGTGAACTAGGAGCTTCACACACATGCTATCCTTTCAGTTACTCTGTGAGGTAGGTGGTGTCACAACTGCCCTGTGGATTGAGAAACCGGAGACTCGAGGTGCAGTGTCTCTTGAGTCAAGGGTTAGCTAGCAGGTGACAAAACAGGTACCTGTAGCAGTAGGTAAGACTAAGCTGTTTCCCACATTGCTTTAACTAAAAGCCAATTTTTCTTTCCTTTGTGTGTATGTACATATGTATGTGTTTTTGTATGTATAGGTGCACATGCATGTATTGGTGTGTATGCGTATATGTGCATGTGGAGGCCAGAAGTCTTTCCCCAGGATCCCATCATATGAGGTCTTTTTTTTTTTTTCCCCAGAGATAGGGTCTTGTTATGTATCCCAACCATCCTCCTACCTTAGCATCCCAAGTGCTAGGATTATAGGCATGAGCTACCATGTCCAGCTCAGTTTTTTGAGAGTCTCTCATTGGCCTGGTGCTTACTGATTAGGCTAGTTTTGCTGTTCATTGAGCACCTAGGATCTACCTGTCTCCATCTCCCTAGTGCTGGGATTACAAGTGCATGCTACCATGCCTGAGTCTTTGTTTTGTTGCTGTTTGCATAGATTCTGGGGCTTGAACTCAGGCCCTCATGCTTTCAGGGCAGGCCAGCTGACTGAGCTGGTTCATCAGCCCTTAAAAATCTATTTTTCTCATTGTTAGTAACAGAGCAAATAATGGTATACACAACAGTCAGCCTGTAGATAGATTATATTCTAAGTTTTTGTTTTAAATCCAAAGAATTGTGTGTATGATTATTCTTTTTAAACAGTAGACAGATTTACAGGTGTTTAGAAGAGTCACACTTAACAACAGGCTAAAGGTTTCTCAGATATCAATTCTGATAAAACTTGCTGTTGATGAGTAAATTCTTCCATTAAAAATGATGTAGTTAGCTGATTTGCTTATCACTGATGTAAGAGCATGGCGTTGAAGCAAAAATGATGCCTCCATATATCTTCAAGGGCATAACTGACATCCACTTATATGTGGATAGTATTTGACTAAGGCAAGTAAGGGTATTTGGGGTTGGGGGTGGAGTTTGAGCTATTCTCAGTCCAGGTGAGATTGAAATTGGTGTGCTAGGATCCTTTTGAACATAGAGACATAGACGTAGACAGACAGACTGGCAATGATTGTGAGGTTGTGCTGCTGGGTGAACTATGTGTAGCTGGACTGTGTGTTGTGATGCAGTGAAGTAGTGACTGAGTAGCAAGGAAGTCACTCCACTTCAGGGTGTACCTTGATCAGGGACTCATTTGAATCTGTCCACAGCCTCTCTACCAGAGGAGAGGGAAAATTTGTTTACATGTATTTAGTAAGCTGTGTCCCAACATGCCTTGCTTAGCTAATCATGAGAGCCTTGTTTTTCTTCCTTTCTCTTGAGATAGGAATTAGCTTGTGGCATAAAAGAAACGTATTTGGGTGGGTGCTAAGGGGTCACGCCCAGAATTGGTACCATTTAGGTTATAACAGCAGAGTTAGGGAGAAGATGGTTGATGGTGATGGTCTGTCTTTTAATCACTGTCACTCAGCTCTACGCTTTTCTGCTTTTGGCTTATCTTGGCTCAAGTAAAGCTAGCATGGTGATGGCAGGTGTACGTTGGCCCAAGAAGGTAGCTGTGGGCCCTGTTTAATGTGTTCCTACTCTCATTTTGATGAATTAGTAGTGATTTCTAAAATATGTCCTTTTTTTTTAAAAAAAAAAATTTCTTATTTTTATTTAATGTGTATGTGTGTATTGTCTGTGTGTAGATAAGTGTACCCATGTCATGCAATGCCTGCAGAGGACAGAAGAGGCTGTCGGATCCCCTGGGACTGGAGTTAAGGACAGTTGTTAGCTGCCATGTGGGTCTGGGACATGAACCCGGGTCTTCTGCAAGAATAGTGTTCTTAACCACTGAGCCATCTCTCCAGCCCCTAAAACATGTCCTTTAAAACTCAATTGATGAAGCCTCAAATCTGGCTACTCACAGTATGCTGTAGTTGATGCAACATTGTAGATTGACTGTTGGAACAGCATAATGTGCAAGAAGGAAGTAGGTGTCATGGTGCACATGTTACAGTATTAAGCACACTGGAGACAGGCGTATACAGGCCACCCACTGTCTGAAATTACATTATAAAAGAGAATACTGGGTAGAAATGACAAATGTTTGAAGACATGCAAACAGCTTTGCTTTCTGGGATGTGGAATGTAAGAGTCGTTTTGGAGTTGTCAAAAATATGACAAGCATGGGGCTGGAGAGAGCGCGCAGCAGTTAAGAACATTGTTCTTGCAGAAGACCCGGGTTCAAATCCCAGCACCCACATGGCAGCTAATAACTGTCCATAACTGCAGTTCCAGGGGAATCCGACAGTCTCTTCTGTCCTCCACGGGCATTGCATGACACGGGTGCACTTATCTACATGCAAGCAATACATGCATACACATAAAATAAAAATAAAATATTTTTAAAAATATGACAAGCTAAGCTGGGCATAGGGTGCATGCCTTTAATCCCAGCACTTGGGGGGCAGAGTCAAGAGGATCACTAAGTTCGAGTCCAGCCTCCTGTATCTACATAGAGAGTTGCAGATCAGCTGGGGCTATAGGGAGACCCTGTCTCAAAAAGACCGAGAGAGAGAGAGAGAGAGAGAGAGAGAGAAGCCAATGCTTGTACAATGATGGGTGTACAGAGGTAGGTTACAAACAGAGCCATAAAACTGGAGGAATTTACCTAGGATATGGCATGCATTTTTTCCTCCATATCAATTATTAATATTTATTATTTGGAATTTTTGTCTCCATCTTGTTAGCCAACTAAGAGCTAATGTTGGCACAAGTTCACAGAATCTGCTTGCTGAGAAACCAAAAGTGACCTTGGATAAGTGGCTGACATTTCTATTCTCTTGCCTGTTAGAAAGGGAAATAGATCATGTAGTACAGATTTGAAGGCTTCTGTAAATAAATATACTGCCATCTCATGGCTACTTTGATTCCTCTAGATGTCTCCCCTCCCCCCCAGGTTCTGATGGGTAGATGCCCACTACTTTATAGAAAAAAAGCAACTGGGGAAAAAAAAACCTAAACAATTTTAGCTCCCTAGTCTCTGAAGTCATAGAATCAGTCCTGTGGGGAAACTAATGGGCTGCAAAGGAATGAGAAGCAAAAGTATGTTGTCATGCAGAGCGAGAAGGTAGGTCCTTACCTAAACTATTGACCAGTAGGTGGTTTTTGGTAATCCTAAATAAGCAGCTAAGACTTGCTGATACCCTGTATAGGCACAGTTCCAAGTATTTGCAGCCTCGATTTCTGTGTTCCTTATAAAATTCCTATGAGGTAGTATCTCCATCAGAAGGATGAAGACACTGAGGCACGAAAGATAATCTTGGCCAAAAATGCTCAGCAAGAACATTATAGAGTTGGAATTCCAAACCAATAGGTGCTTTCGGATCCTGGTTTATATTAAACCATTTTGCTGTGCTTTCTAGTATTTCCTGTGTGATAATTTATGAGAAGACCCAGTTTCTATTCTTTTCTAGATCTCAGTTTAGCATTTTCCTAGGACTTTGGAGACCTTGATTTGGGAAAGGCAAATGCTGAGAGGTAGAAATTCTTGATTCTGTTCCAGCTTGAAAAGGTTTTGCCTGACTAATTCATAATTGGTGGTGGCAGCGAAGAGCAGCATCGTAAATGCAATGTAGCATTCAAGACTTGCCTAATGTTAGAAAATTCATTCCTTTGATGGTAGTCTACTTTGGTGATTCTGCTAGATTAAAAGAGACTCCGCTAGCAATGCACATTCTTCTGGTCTGTTTTGCCACTATTGAAAATTATTTGTAAGAATCTGGATGGAGTGAAGTATGCTGGTATTGAAGTAGGCTTTGGGGTTTAAAGTATAGTCCTCACTCCTGAGGTATTGAATATATCAAAGATAACTGAAGCAATTTTCAAAGGTGATAGTATTGTCTAGGAATATGGAATTTGGGCCAAGTGGGTGATGTAGGGGTATAGGGAGGCAACAGTACTTTTAAAGTACAGGTTTTTATAGTTTGTTGATTTTTCTTGACTTTAAACACTTTCACCTGCTCCATCGTTCATTGGCATGTTTAGGCCAAGTGGCCCTTTGTTCTCTGATGTCCGTGTGTGAGTAAAGTAGATAATCCCTATTTTTGGTTTGGCTACTGCTCCCCTAGCATAAGTAAAGACTTCCAGCTGCTATTTGCAATTTTTTTTTTCAGGCCACCTTTTGAGTTTCCCCATAGCTGGTATAAAGACAGTTTTTAAGAGGGCTTTATCCATGCATATTAATACTGTAAAAACCACAAACTTGGTTCTGCTTGCTAGCCATTATGTTGTAAATCTGGCACCAGAGAAGCAAGTTATTTATTAGTATTTATGTTTGTTCCCTGCCTTCCTCTAGAAATGATTTAATTTGGTCTGAATCAATGTTTCTTGGTGGTGCTTTTTGTCTGTGTATATGTGATAATCCTGTTCAGAGTCCAGAATCACAAGACTTATCATAGGATTGCTGAGTTACTGAACACTGGATTTGTTCTCTTGTTTGGCTTCTCTTGTCTAGAAAGTGTAAATATTCTTAGGAAGGTCTAAAGATACCATGTTATGCTAATACATCTTTTCCTTAAGAATTTTCTTCTGTGGATACCATAGAGGAAACCTTTTTGTGTGAATGTATATGCTATATAGTCCTATTTTGTTCTTTCATAAATACAAAGCTGAGTATGGATTTTTGTACTTCAGGGGATCATTTTTACCTTTACTTTGAGCTGTAGTGTGCTTAGAACATGGAAGGATCTATGACAGGTGCAAAGTCAAAATGAGTCATAAAACAGCTTCCATTTTGACTTGTGGCCTCTGCAGGAGTGTCATTCAGAGAGGAAGCAGTATTAGGTTATCACCTTATGCAGCTCTTACCTACTTACACCTCTTACACTTACACTCCAATACCCAAGGAGTCACCTCTGTAGAAGGATTAGCACCGTTAACAGTTTTCTGTGTTCACTTAGCTTTAGCTCATGGCTGCAGTTGGGCATATCACAGGCATCCTGCATTGCTCTTTGGTCCTGCTTTTGAATTGGAAGGTGTATCTGCTGGATGGAGTTCTGAAAAGTACCTTTGTGAGTTCTAGAAACTCCCAACTACTGGCATAGGGTTTATAAGAGAGAATTGATGAGAATGTAAGAACTGGTTTTAGCCAGTGCATTAAAACTGGGATGACTATATGTTTCTCAGGCTTTTCCAGAAAGTACATTGTGGAGAGAGATCCAAAACTGAGTCAATAGCCTAGAGCACTTAACCATATTGACCTTGGAAACAGGTTCTAAACCTAAATCTTTGTGCTAGACTTGAGTTTTCCTTTCTCTTTTCCCAAGGTAAATTTGCAGCTGAGAACTGCTGCTGCTGTTGTTGTTGTTGTTGTTGCTAGGACCAACCTACAAGCCCTTGATTGTGTAAATAATTAAAGAGGGCCCAGTTCTATTTACATTACAATCTTTGGGGAAAGGTTTCTGGGTTGGTTAAACAGCTTCTAGCCCCAGGAAAGAAGCCTATGTCAAGAAAACCCAGGCATCTGAAATGGTTAAAGGGAGCCCTGGACTGTCATGACAGTGATGGCTGGGAGGCTGTTTGTCTCCAGAGAGAAACTTCTTTTGATGCTTCCTCTCCTTAAACGGAGATTCCTTTTCCTGATGGTTTGTCAAGTGGTTAAGATTAAAGGTAGAACTAATTATATGTGGAATTAATCAGTTTTGGAGGGTCTGAGCAGACCAGCAACATTCAGAGGCCTTTTACCACTTTGGCAGTCATCTTTCATTGTTGGCACACCTCCCCTCCCCTCCCCCACTTCATAGCATATTTATTAAACACATAAAGAGTGTATTTATCCTCATTATTGGGAAAGCAATTCTAAGCTCAGGCCTTATGATTTGGAAGGATGAGTAGTGTTGCCATCAGGTGTGTGTGTGTGTGTGTGTGTGTGTGTGTGTGTGTGTGTGTGTGTGTGTGTTGCTGAAGATTGAACATGCTAGACAAGGAAGTGTTCTACCACTAAGGCACATACGCAGCTCTATTTTTTAAATTCACAATTTGAGACAGGATCCCACTGAGTTGTTCTTGAACTCACTGAGTTGTTCACACTAACTCTGAACTCAACTATTATAGCTCAGGCAGACCTTGAATTTGCAATCTCTGCCTCAGCCTCCCAAATAATTAGAAATTTAGGCTTGTGCCATGGAGCCTGGCTTGTCTATTGTTTCTTATCAGAATGGAAAATTTATTAATTAATTTATAGCTGCGTCTCTTCCTTAGGCTTTTAATGTTGTTGGTGCTCTGGAGAAAGAGCTGCTCTGCATGGAGATGACTCCATAAAGGGTTAGGTTGACACCAATACCGTGGTCCTTGTCCAGATACTTCATTTGATGCAGCTTTCAAGGGATTCCTGGTTGGGGCTCAGCTATCACTACCTTGGTGCTGATGCAGCTCCTCCTTTTAAGCTTTCATGCTTTTGTTCTTTGCTTTTTTTGTTGTTTTAACTTGTCAGTTTTTAAAAAATTTCCAACAACAACTCTTAAAAAAGTATCCAAGCATACAACCCAGAACTGCAGCAAACATTAACAACAAAGGTTTTCTTTTTTTAATTAAAATCTTTTCTAAGTGAGTCAGTTCAAAGCATTTATTCACTGCCGTCATGTCCAATTCCTACTGCACTAGTGGTCAGTAGAATCCTAAAGGAAGCCCAGGTCTCATAAACACTGAGCTCTTATGGAATGCAGAAATGCCTCCTGATATTCATAATGCAGAATGTTGAATTCACACATCCACTGTGGAAAAAAAGGAAAAAAAAACTATGCGTCTTTTAAAATTATTATTTCTTGTTCTCAGTCCTAGATACTAGCATTCCCAGACATACATTTATGTATGTACATTATAGGATAGGATCCTCATTTGAGGGAAAACATGCCATTTTTTACTTTCTGAGATTGGGTGACCTCGCTTAATATTATTACATTCTAGGTTCATCCATTTTGCTATGAGTTTTGTTCTATTTTTCTTGTTTGCATGTTTGTGTGTGTGTGTCTGTGTGTGTCTGTCTATCTGTCTGGTTTTTTGGGGGGAGGGGTTAACCTTTTATTATTTACCCTGAGACCATAATAAGACTGAGGATAAATAGCCCACAGTTAAAGAAAAACTGTCCCAAGCCTGAAACTTTCCCCTTGTTATTGCTGCTTCCTCCTCACTAATTAGCCAGCTGCCAGTTTCATTAAACTTCATTAATCCTGCGCATCTGCCTATAAGAGCTGCCTTAAGATAAAAGAGGAATCTCAGCTAAACATTTTTGTTGCTGCTGCTAATTATCCCAAACTATATGCTTTATTAATTAATCACTTACTTGCTTCTAAATTCTATTAAAGAACTTTCCCCATGTCTTTCCTGGCTGTAGACATGCTGCTTTGTGGTTTGCTCTGTGTGTGTGTGTGTGTGTGTGTGTGTGTGTGTGTGTGTGTAAGGGGGAGGTGTACCTATAGTTATCAGGGCCAAGAACAGAGTGGTTCTGTAACCAAGGTTAAGGAGAAAACCCACTTGGAAGTCAGGTTATGTGTACTCTTTACTTGCTCAGTCTTCAGTCTGTACTGATAGTGGTTTTAAGTAGATACAGTGGTAAGTTATTTCATGTTTGTTAAAAAGACATGATGACAGAGTATAGTTGCAAACCTAGCTTTCTTAAGTCATTGGTTCCAGAGCCCAAGGTGTATGTGTGTGAAAATATATTTTTCTTGTCGTTTGTTTTTTAAAATATTTAAAAAATTTTTATCTTTATGTGTGAGTGTATTACTAACTGCATGTGTGTAAATTTACCTATGTTCTGCAGTGCCCACAGAGGTCAGAAGAGGGTGTCAGATCTCCTGGACCTGGAGTTATGGACAGTGTAGCTGCCATGTGGGTGCTGGGACCCTAAACTGGGTCCTCTTTAAGAGCAGCCAGTGCTCTCACTGAGCCATCTCTAGCTCAAAAAATTTCCAGCCTCAGTCTCTTCTCTCTTTAGTCTTCTGTCTACTCAGCTTCTTGAGTGCTGGGATTATAGGCATAAGACACATTTTAGATTTAAGTATTCAGATGAGAGAGAATAAGGGATGTTTTTGCAGTATCAGATACTTGAAGATGGATTGTTAGTGACTGAGCAAGAGTTCCTGGATTTGCGGGGCAAATGTTTTCTCTCAGGTGTCAGGCTGGAGAGAGGAGCACCTCCCTACTAAAGAACAACTGGAGATACGGAGAATTCTTTTTGATGAGGGTGTCTAGAAACTTTCAGTTTGGAAATTTTCCTGAAATTAGGTTTAATTCAAGGATTTAGGATGTAGCTCACTTGGTAGAATGCTTGTCTAGCATGCCTGAAACTCTGGGTTCTATTCTCAGCAACACACACACACACACACACACACGTCTGGTGGCTCATGACTGTAATTCCAGCACTGAGGAGGTTCAGAAGCAGGAGGACAGAAGTTCAGGGTGATCCTCACCTGGCCTATGTGAAACTTTTTTCGGCAAGAAACAAAAAATCAAAAAGATTTAATTGAGTGTGTCTCCATTAAGAACAGGGAAAGCCTTACTCAGCTTTTAAGACTGAACCCCATTTATTTCAGTTATAGCCTAAGATCTTTGCTAGTGTGGAAATCTCTAGAATAGTGGGGGCTTTGGAGTGAAATACCTGGGATTGTGGTTGCTTTGTGACTGGGAAAATCAGTGAACACTCTAAGCCTTACAGTTTGTTTCAATTCAGAGTATATTTGATGGTACGCATTTTTCCCATAGTGGTTGTTAGGAACAAATGAGTTTTAAGCAAAGTGCTTTTAAGAATGCTTGCCTCAGTCAATCCCAACTATGGGGCACGACTTAACTGCGCTGTCACTTGTGATCCTATCCAAAGCATTTCTCACTTTTGTAGCATCAACCCCCATTGGGCTTATCCCTGCAGATGATTAGTGATGTGCCTGAACTCAGACCTTAGCTGTGAAGCTCTGACTCCTATGGTCAGTAGATCCCATAGTGCTTTGCTTAGTCTTCTCTTTTGCCAGCCATTCTTATGCAACATAATCATCACCTATTTATGAGGCTGGCATCTGTCGTTAAACTGTAAACTCCTTCTGCACTTGCCCTTAGCTACCATTGCTTAGTGCAGCAATTTTTAAAAAAGAGAGATTTCACCGGGTGTGGTGGCACACACCTGTAGTCCCAGCACTTGGGAGGCAGAGGCAGGCAAATCTCTGTGAGTTCAAGGCCAGCCTGGTCTACGTAGTGAGTTCCAGGCCAGCTGGGGATACAGGGAGACCCTGTTTCAAAAAAAAGAGAGATTTGATGACTCAACAGTTAAGAGCACTTGCTGCTCTTGCAGAGGGCCAGGGTTCAATTCCTAGCACCCATCTGGTAACTACCAACCAACCCCCAACTCCAGTTCCTCTTTGGCCTCCATTGGCATTGTGTAACACAGGGGGCACTTACATGCAGGCAAAACACTCATATATATGTAAAATAAATAAATATTTAAAATTTAAAAATGAGGGGGCTGGAGAGATGGCTCAGCAGTTAAGAGCACTGACTGCTCTTGCAAAGGACCTGGGTTCGATTCCCAGCACCCACATGGCACCCATGAACCATCCTTAACTCCAGTTCCTGAGGAATCCGAAGCCCTCTTCTGACCTCTGCAGCATTTCATGACATGGGTGCACTCACATACATGCAGGCAATATACTTGTACACATAAAATAAAAATAATAAATAAAATATTTAAATGTAAATGAATAAGATTTTTGCCAGGTGTGGTGGCACATGCCTTTAATCGCAGCACTTGGGAGGCAGGGCACATTTCTGAGAGTTCCAGACTAGCCAGGGCTACATAGTGAAACTTGTTTCAAAAAGGGGCAGTAGTGAGGGGGAATGGGGGGGATGCTTTCCTGTACATGAAATCTGAGATTGAATCCCAGTAAATAAAAGAGAGAAAATGAGAATTTTCTGTGTGAAGTGCAGGTAAGAAGATACCTGACCCCTGAACTTTTCTGCTTCATGCCTTTTGAATTGTTTGCTGGGAATTATTAGGAACTAGTTCCCTGGAATCCTGTAGACCTCACTGTTTCTTCAGTGAAAATCACTTACTTTTTAAAATTAGTGTACTCAGTTGCCATATATAAAAGGACACGCTTATATTTGCCTTCTTAATGTAAATATTTATAAATAGATGCTTATTAAAATGTTTATATAAATGCTTATAAATGTTGTAAAGGGCTAAATATTGATTTAGTATTCTTCAGACAAAAGATAAAAGTGGCATTTTGTTTGTTTTAGACTAATTGAAGACAGCAGTTTACATGACCTTCTGTGGTGCCCAGGGAGAAGTGTTGTGTTCCTTTGTATACCAATCTATTGTATACCTATCCATTAGTCTCAGATCCATTGACAAGTCTCAGTTCTGTTGTCAACTGAAAAATGAATTGTGTATTTTCCCCTCAAATGGAAATGACATTTGCACTTTTCAAAATTGGTATGTATTCATTTTAAAACAAGAAATCAACAGTGTAGCAATACACACAATGGAAATGTCTCATCTTTCCTTCTGCTCCCTTGAGATGATTAAAACTGCCAGTTTAGGAAAAATCCTTCCATACCTTTTGATGCAATACCTTGCATTTAAATATTCATCGTATACTGTGCACTAGAGATTCCTTACATTCATAAATATGTAGTTATCTTCCTGAGCTTTCCCTTATTTTTAACATATAGGCATACTTTATATGAATCAGACATAATTCTGAGCTATTCTTAGTTAATTCTAGTCTTTTGCTTTTATGGTTCTTAGGTATAATTATTGTAAAATATGTAGTATACATCTCTCTTCTTACATAAGTTTTTGAAGAGTGAATTTCTGTAGGTATTATGGGAAGATAGAAGTACATATTTTACCCTTCCCCAACCACATATACAGCCTGTTTCTCCATGTGTTTGATAAAGTGACTGGATTTCTCTTCAAAGTGTAAGGAGTAGGGTTATAGTTTAATTTTCATGTACTTCCACCTAGTCCTGAATGTGGAGCCTCTGCTATCTGTAACCTTGGTAGAACAACCCTTCCCACCCAGACCCAAGATCATTATCTTTATAGTGACTGTTAAAGAGAAACAGCTAAGGTAGTCATTAAGTAATGAAATGCCCTTGAAGAACAAATTGGTAGAGCAGTAGGCTTCCCAGCCCCTGTCTAGGGAACTACCAATAACACCCTTTTTGCAACAAGGTTGGTTTAGCCTCTCCCACCCGACCCCCACACTGGGAAAACTACCAACAGCCAGGTCCCCATACCTGTTGAAAGCACCTGACTTGGTAGAGAGAAGCCTTGCATGAGGAGAAATGGATCTATATTCTCGTAGTGGGAACAAATTTGCACTTGTTTAATGACAGGTATAAGTGTCCAGAACAAACAAATCAACTATTTTCCATCTTTCTATTTGCTTTTCTTCAAAGCTTTATTTTTTCATTAAAAAGTTTAGTAGATGAACAGTTTTAAGGTAAGGTTCACCGTGAACCCCCTGGTCTTGCCTTATGGGTCTAAAGCTTTGGCTCCTGATCCTAGTAGTAAAAAACTGGTTTTTATTTTTTTAATTTAATTTAAAAAATATTTTACTGTTATCTATTTTTTATTTTATTTACTTTTTATTATTTTTTTTGGTCTTTTTGAGACCAGGCTGGCCTTGAACTCACAGAGATCCACCTGCCTCTGCCTCCCAAGTGCTTGGATTAAAGGCGTGTGCCACCACACCCAGCTGTTATTTTTATTTTATGTGTATGAATGTATTGCCTGCATGCATGTAAGTACAATAGTGTGCAGTGCCCACAGAGGTCAGAAGAGGGTGTTGGATCCCCTGGAACTAGAGTTACAGGCTCTAGGAATCGAACCTTTGCGGGAGCAGCCAGTACTCTTAATCACTGAGTTATCTCTTCTGCATCTGGTTCTGATTTTTAAGAAATCAGTAGTAGAAACTGTTAACTGTCCTACTACCCCACAGATTATCACAGGTGGTAGAATCAAGTCATTTCTACCTTCAGTTTTTCTGTCCCCTTAAAACAAGGAGTATACATTGTATGCTTAGAGAATCTGACCACCCAAACTGTAGAATTTGGCTTTGAAAGAAATCTTGTGCAACCATTTATCATAGGGGAGAGGAAAGCCACAAAGAAAGGTAGGAGAAATGTTTTTCACTGTTTGACCCTGTGTGTAATAACTTTCTTTTTCAGTCTCTTGAAAGCAGCTAAATGGAATTGGGTGTATGAGTTATCAACACTGAATTCTTGAGTTGAAAGTTGCTCCTTAGTATGTTAGGGAAAGAATCTTTTTAAGTTATTGTATTTTGTTCATTTATTTATGTACGTGGGCTTGTCATGGTGTTCCCGTGGAGGCCAGAGGGCAACTTGCAGGGTCCTCTGCTCCTACCATGTTGGTTCTTTGGATCTAACTCAGATTGTCACTTGACTACAAGTGCCTTTACCCTTTGAGTCATCTTGCTGGCGCAGGAAAAAAACTCTGAATTCTTTTAAATGCCCTCCTGCTGTCTCCTACTGGGTGCTCAATAAGTGGTTACTCATTGACTAACCCAAGATGAAAAAAATAAATGAGAGGCCTTTCTGGCTAAATGTTGATCATTGGTATACATTTTATTTTATTTTATTTATTATTATTATTATTATTATTATTATTATTATCATTATTTTTGGTCTTTGAGACAGGGTCTCCCTGTAGCTCCAGCTGACCTGGAACTCACTATGTAGACCAGGCTGGCCTTGAACTCACGGAGATCTGCTTGCTTCTGCCTCCCAAGTGCTGGGATTAAAGATGTGAGCCACCATACTTGGCCTGTGAAATTTATTTTTTAAATCGTGTGTGTCTGTGTGTGTGTGTGTGTGTGTGTGTGTGTACACGAGTGATACTAGGAATCAAACTTGGTTGCCTGAGAGAAGCAGTACACACTCCTAACCACATCTCTCTAGCCCCTGGAATAAATTTTTTAAATATTTTATTATTTTTATTTTGTGTGTATGAGTGTTTTGCCTGCATGTATGTAAGTGCACCACATGCGTGCAATGCCTGCAGAAGCCAAAAGAGGGTGTCAGATCACCTGGAAATGAGTTACGGACAGTTGTTAGCTGCCATGTGGGTGATGGGAATTGATCCCATGTCCTCTGGAAGAACAGCAAGTGCTCTTAACCTCTGAACCATCTCTCCAGCACCATAGAATAAATTTTTAGGCAGTGGATTAGTTGGCTGGGTTAAATGTGTACCTGTGGATTGGGTCAGAGCCTGTAAGTCTATAAATTACTTCCTGAATGAAAAATACTCTAAGAAGTGAAATTATGGTTTGATTCACAGCCGTATCATTTTAGATTAACTGAGTTCTAAAATTCCTAAGGTTAGGCAATGGATCCATTTCATCATTGCAGTTTACATTTTATTCCTTAATCTTGTCACAATTTTTAGTTATTTGTGAAATCCATGTGTAGTAGAAAATCCTCATCCCACTCTCCTCCTCCCCAAACACATGACGCCTTCATGGAATACTGTAATTTTAGAGTGAGATAATCTCAACCATCAATGTCATTTCAGCCCTGATAGATCATGGTCTCTGGCCAAAAAGGATTTAGGCAACGAATTTGTAATGTTCTTTGACAGAGAAGCCAGTTTTTAAATTCTCCTCTTTGTGTTTATTTTGTTTTGATGTTTTTGAGACAGTCACACTCTACTGTAACTCAGGCTGACTTGGAACACACTCTTAGCCAGTCTTGGCCTTGAACTCATGGCAGTCCTCTTACCTCCACTTCCTGCATGCTGGGATTACAGGTATCAGCTATCACACCTGGCTTTTGATTGGTATTTATTTATTTAGTCATTCATTCATTCATTGGTCCCAAACGCCCTTGTAGCTGAGGATGAACTTAAAATTCTGATCCTCGATGTGCACTTTCATGCCAAGTTTATATGGAGTTGAGACTCCAACCCACGGCCTTGAGCATGCTAGGCAAGCACTGTATCAGCTCAGCTTCACCTCCAGCCCCAACTAGAGAGGATTTTAATTTAACAGTATATTTGTGCCACATGATAGGTTGGTTTAAATATAATAGCATCCACTTCTGCTGCTTTTTGTTGGGTTTTTTTTTTTACATATATTTATTTTTTGTGTGTGCTGTGCACATGAGTGTGTGCACTTGCACTGGATGCCAGAGGACCAGTTGCAGGAGTCGGTTCTCTCCTCCCATGTGAATTCCAGGCATCACACTCAGGGTCCTCAGACCTGGCAAGCAAGTGCCCTTACTTGGTAAGCCATCTTGCTGATCCCTTCACTGCTTCTTCAATGTAGCTTTGAAAAGATACCCCTCAGTTCCATTTTTAGCTGTAAAGCTACTTTTATGTTTTATCTTTATTTAGCATGTCTTATTTTGTTTGTTGTTCTTAAAATTTTCTTTCCTATTAGTCTGTATCAGCAGTAGCACTCTGGTATATAAATTTAATAATTAAGGATATGGTATTTTTATATGTTGAAACTTTTTCCTAATATTTATAGATACTACATGCTACCTTGAGTTCATCTTGAACTTCAGTTTACTACCCTTCAGGGGAGGATTGGGAAGGAGATGTAATGGGGAATGAAACGTCCTTCCAAGAATCCAGCCAAGGAGCCTGAAGCATGTGTAGGAGTGTGGGAAGTTGGGAAATCCAGCTATAAGCAGCCAGCTCTTCCTAATCCTCTTAATGTGCAGGTGCTGCCTTGGGTTCTGTCAGGTGAGGCGGCACACTGTTCATCCTGCTGTGGCAAAGTAACCCGATAAACAGCCCTCAGCTGCTGAAGGGAAGGGGCCACAGGTTTATCTGACCTGTGGGCATAGTTGAAGTGGTACTAATAATATAAAAGTGTTTTAAATTTGGAGGCAGAGGCAGGCGGATCTCTGAGTTCAAGGCCAGCCTGGTCTACATAATGAGTTCCAGGAAAGCTAGGGCTACAGGGAGACCCTGCTTCAAAATGACAAAAAAAAAAAAAAAAAAAAAAAAAAAAAAAAAAAAAAGCAAACTTTTTCTGTAAAGGGCCAGAAGACTGGGGAAATAGATCAGTGGTAGAGTGCTTACCTAACATATATGAGGGCCAAGATTCAATCTCTAGTGCTGTGGAGGAAAAAAGATGTTTTAAGTGTTTATGTGCATGCATGTGGATGCCAGAAGACACCTTGGGTTTCATTCCTCAGGTGCCATCTACCTTTGTTTTTGAGACAGGATCTTTCTGTTAGCCCTGGTACTTGATGATTAAGCTGAGCTGGCTGGCCAGCCAGCCCCAGGGATCCACCTGTTTCTGCCTCCTCAGTGCTGGGATGGATTATAAGGGCCATCTTTACCACACCCAGCTTTTTATGTGGGTGCTGGGGATCGAAGTCAGCACTGACTGAGCCACTTACCAGCCCTGTACTTTTTTCTTATTCATCCCTTCTCCCACTGATGCGATCTTTTAAATCATGAAGAAAAACTGGTAATGGGTGGTTGTGATTTTTTCCTCTTGTTTTTTGGCAAGGTAGTGTCTGTTTTCCTTAGATTGGGACAGTGATGTGAGCAGGGCTTGGGGATTCTTTGGGGTTCAGATAGATGTGAGTTCTCACCTGGGATATATCTTTGTTGATAGTATGCTCTCAGATGAGTCACCAAAACTGTTCTGTGCCTTAGTTTCTTTATATAGTTAAAAACAGATTGTGATAAACAAGGTAAAGTTAACAAAGTTCCAAATTTTCTCCTTGCAAATTCTCCCTGGCTACAGTCCCAAGTTATTTCACCCTGCAGAGTTCTGTAGAGATGGAGAATAGTGGATTACCAGGCTCATGATGGACATCCTCTCTCTCTCTCTCTCTCTCTCTGTGTGTGTGTGTGTGTGTGTGTGTGTGTGTGTGTGTGTGTGTGTAAGCAGTTCGGAAGGCCTATTTTCAGTCAATAGTTTGAGTATTTTACATGGAGTCCTCGCTTTTTCCTGTTTTTTGACACTGTACACTGTTCACACTGTTTCCTAGATCACGTTTTCAAAGAGATTATTCTGTTCCTCTGCCCACATATTTTGAGAGGAAGCCCCCACAATAACCTCAACCCCTTCCATAATCTTGACTTCTTATAGATTGTGATTTCAAGGGGTCCACTTTGAAATATGACTGGTAGGAGAAGTATGACGGGCATAGGAGGTTTAGCATGCATTCTACATTTATTACTGTAGGTGTCCTCTCAAAGGCTCCCCTATTCCCAAATCAGAGCTATGCTGCTCAGAGAAAAGACTCTTTGTTCACTGTAAGCAGGGACTGCTTGGGTGATGCAAATCATAGGTGCAGGGTTAAACAGAGTTCACCCATTGGTTTTATAGTCTGCAGATTTGCTGCATGTTCTTTTTTGTTTCTGTGATGGTATGGGGATTGAATCCAGGGCCTTACACATGCTACGCCAGTGCTCTACCACTGAGGTATATCCCCAGCCCTGCATGTGCATTTAGAACATAATGTTTACACATGTTTTGTCCAGTGCTGTTAGGAAAAATATTTTAACTCAGTCCTATTTATATACAAACCAGCAAACATGAATTAAAGGCCCCCAGACTAGGCCATCACTGGGAGACCTTTAGTCAAAAGATTAGTTTCCTTCCTCTTGCTGCCTCGAGATAACAGTTTGATTCTCTGTTATCAGTAGAGCCAGTTGCTTGTTTCCGTTTCCTGCTCTGTGTTATTTTGCATGTTGCTCCTGGGAAATGTTTTGTTTGTTTTTTAAGCTAAAGCATGTGTGGGAACTTCATCCCATTTTATTTTTTCATTTTTAAAGATTCCTTTTAAAATACGTAGTAATTCAAGGATTGGGCTTTAATAGATAAATTATTAATATTGATATGAATTAAATCATGTGTAAAAACTGGCCTTGTTTGAGCCATGTTAATTTTTATTTTTTTTATATATATATTTTTTATCTTATATATATGAGGGTATTGCCCGCATGGAAGTGCACCCATGTCATGCAGTGCCCGAGAAGGTCAGAAGAGGCCATCAGGTCCCCTGGAGCTGGTGTTACAGATGGTTGTTAGCTGCCATGCAGATGCTGGGAATTGAACCTGGGACCTCCGCAAGAGCAGTCAGTGCTCTTAATTACTGAGCCATCTCCCTAGCCCCATGTTGCATCTTTTTTTTATTGTGCACATGCGTGTGTGTCTATGGGTGCATGTGTGCCAAAGCCCACATGTGGAGGTCAAAGGACAACTTGCAGAATTCTATTCTCTCCTTCTACCATGTAGGTCCCAGGGATTAAGCTCAGATTATCAAGCTTGGCAGCAGGCATCTTTACCTACTAAGCCATCTTGCAGGCTGTATGATAATGTTTTAATGTGTTAAAATGCTGTAGTAATATAACCTTGTATGTTTTGCAAAGACTGAAACAAAAATTATCTAACTTTTTAAGCTGGCTTTAACCTTCTTCATCTGAAAGTAACACAGAATTGCATTTTTAACGTGTTCCAGACATTGAAGAACTCTTTACAAAAACAGATCCATTGTGGGAGATTCATTATGATAACATTTAGCTACTTAGGATCTACCTCTGCTTAGAAATTTCTTTCTTCCTTAATTTTTGGGGGACCGCTAACTAGATGCAGAAAGAACTATTGAAAGCCTATTTACTGGGTGCCGGAAGTACTGATTTAATCAGTGGGTATTTGTTGGGTAGCTGCTCTGCCAGATGGATGGTAGGATGGTAAGGCACTAAGTAGGTATGCAGTGGAGCTGTTGCCCTTGAGGCTTGCAGAGGAGATAGGACACATACACATACTGAATAAACAACAGACCCATGAAATTCTGACTGTCGGCATCAAAAGAAGACCTCTTGGTAGAGCTAATCCTAACTTGAATCTTAAAGAATGAGAAGAGAAAATATGTTTCCAGAATAGTGGTATAAGCAAAGGTAGGGAAAAGGAAGGTGCCTGGGTGAGAGTTCAGAGCATGATGAACAAGAACTGTGGAGAAGCATATCCGCGATGTGCCATGGAAGTCCCTTGATGAACTTGATGCCTTCAGAAAAGCTGCTTGGTCCCCTTGGATGCAGGGATCTGTGATTCGGACTGTGAGGACAGAATCTTTGTCATTTTTTAACTTTGAGTTTTAATTTTGTTTGCCCAGCTAAACTTGTAGTTTACAGAGTGCATGGGAACTTATGTTAGACACAGAGCTCTGCATACACTCAATTTTTAGTCAGCTTTAAATAGCCAGCCATGGGAATATGTGCTTAAGATGATTGCCTTATCACCCCCTTCCACTCCCTGCTCAGCTTCCATTCTTGTAACTCCTTTTCCTATTTTGAGCCCAAGTCTGTATTTAACTTGATTATGTATATGCAAAACAGAATCCTCACCATTCCCATCTCTTAAGGCAACACGTTAGCACAATTGAGGAAGAACCTGATAAAATGTATTCTTAGCTAAGCATGGTGGAGTATACTTGTAATCCCAGTAGTCTGAAGTCTGACACAACAGAATAGCCAGGTGTCAAGGCCAGCCCTAGCTACATAGTGAGATCCTATCTCAAAAAGAGGGGGGAATATACTCAGAAAGAAATTTCTTTTTGTTCTTGAGGTGCACCCACAGATTAATACTTCTTATGTTCATCAAAGTTGTTATATCCTAGAAATGGACCTGTACCAATATAGTGTTTTTTCAGTTATAACATATTCTTCAGAATGAGTAAATACTGAAGCATTACAACGTTCCAGTATTGATAATGGCCATTCTCTAAAAATAAAGTAGTTAGGCACTAATAGGGAACGGTGATAGAATATTCATAGGTCTTTGGTTTAACCATTAAACAAGATTGTTTTTCTGTTCTATTAAAGATGGGAGTTTTTCAGGTTATTTATCAAAAATCAAATAATGAAAAGCAGTGAATCTAGGTGAAGCACTTAGAAGAGAAGATAAAGCTTCAGATATATATTGTTCATGCTAGAGCACGAGGGACACCCTGGGTTCAGTCCCCCGTATGGAGGGATGGGGAGAGAAAAAGAAAAGGTAGCTATTCATTGACTCCCTCTTATATGACTAAAGAATGGGAAAGACGAGTAGCATCCTTCCTAGTATCAACCCTACCACTACTCACTGGTGACATTGAACCTTTGGGCTCTGCTGGAGATAACTTTTGGATTGTACTTCCTTGACAGTTGCTATAAGGTTCCAGTAAGCTTTGAGGAAGTATAGCTTGCAGTGTTATTGGCATGCTGTTGCAGGGCATATTTTCAGTAAAACTGTATTTGCTGAATGAGTTCCAATAACAGGATTTCACTTACAATCCACTACTTCAGAGAGCAGAAGCTGACATAAATGTTGCCATCACTTGTGAGTGGGTTTCCTTGTCTTGATACTTTTCATTAACCAATATCTAGCTAGTTTGTCCTTTGAGTTTGTAGAGCTAACAGCCTACCTAGCTGGAACCATTTCTGTTTCTTAGTTTCTCAGAGCTGCAGGAATAATTTTGATGGAAAGCAGCATCCCACCTCTGCATTAGCTCCCTCATGCAGGGTTGCTTATTATTTTTGCTCTTTCTTTACTTGATTTCCCACTATCACTATCTTTGAATGTCCAGGCTGCTGAGAAGATAATCATTGTGAAAAGGGATGTTGAGGAATGTTTAAATCTGAAGGAGGGCTTCACATGAAGTGAGGAAGACACCTGTTCTCTAGCTTTGAAGGTAGAGCAAACCTCAGTAACACAGAGACAGATGTAGCATTGTTGGAAACACCAGCCCAACAGATGAAGACATAGTGACATACAGTAAGACTTGGGTTAAGATGGTGACTGATGAGTGATTCTAAGTCTTGTGTCATGGAAATGTGTTTCCAGTGTTATACATATTATTGCATAGTCACTGAGAATCCTGGCTGTGGAGCCAGCCCACCTGGAGAATCAGCTCCTACCTCATGGTGCTGTTTTGAGGACTGTACAATGCTTAAATCTATGCCTGTGGTATATAGTATATGCCATTGCTTATATTAAAAATGAGGGAGCTAGAGAGATGGCCCAGTGGTTAAGAGCATATACTGCTCTTGCATAAAACCCAAGTTTGATTCCCAGCCCCCATGTCAGGCAGCTCACAACACCACCTGTAATTCTAGCTCTAGGGAGTAGATGCCTCTGGCCTCTGTGGGCACCTGCACTTACATACATATAACCCCCCCCACACCCACAGATACACACATACACATAAAGTAAAAATAAATATTAAAAAATTTAAGAAAAATGAAAAATGTGACATTTTCTTCTATTCATCTTCATATAACCTCCTGACACACTTGCACATGTGGTTTTACATACCCTGTCTGAGATTTTTATTCATTTATATTTGTTTTTGTCTTGGGGGATATTGGGAATTGGACTTTGGACCTTGCACATGCTAGGCATGTGCTCTCCCATAGTGCTGTAGACCCAGCCTGTTTTTCACATTTTAAGTCAAAGTGTCAGGATGGCCTTGAACTCACTGTGTAGATTCTCTGCCTATACCATTAGGTTCATCTTAATTTTGTTTGTTTGTTTGTTTGTTTATTTATTTATTTATTTATTTATTTATTTTAGACAAGGTCTTCCTGTAATCTTGGCTGGCCTAGAACTCTCTATGTAGACTAGGTAGGCCTCCATTTTGCACAGATTTGCCTGCCTCTGCCTCTGCATCCCAAGTACCCGAATCAAAGATGTACACTGCCACATTCAGCTCACCTTATAATTTAAAATAATTAGCCAAGGTGTTGAAGAAGAGATTATTTCACTTTTGAAAGGAAGTTGATTTAAATGGCTTCTAAAGTCTTGCTCAACCTTGAGGACATGATCCCAGGATCCTTGATAAGTTCCTCCTGGTTTAAATGGATGAGAATGCCTCTTTGCTGGAGAATAGGAGCAAGAACTAGCTTAATGAGCAGTAACAGTACTCTGGGCACATCAATGAGTACTTTACTGTCCTGTTTGATACTGAGCAGCCTTTAGATGAGTCCTTATGGTAGATGTATATGATTGGACTTGATAACACCAAAAAAGCCCTGAAAGGGTAAGAAGAGAATGGAAATGGCAGAGGCAACTAGATTCCCACCATCATATTGACCTAGCTACACTGCTGCTTTGCTACACTGCTACACTCCACTTTGCAGCATGCCGTTTGTGAAATGAATACACATAAAGGCAGGGGGATTTCTGCCTCAATGGAGTCCACATACAAACCATCAGACTCAAAAAGGCTTTGATGTGGGCAAAAAGGAAGAATGTACAACACCCTAATTTGGGTGTCCTTCTCTGGAATGTGTGGTCTGAGACATTCGAATGCCACCTACAATTGGTATAAGCCCAGAACCTTTAAGCCAGGGCTTCTCAACATCAATATTTTGGACTAGATGATTCTTATTGTGGTGGCAACTGTCTGTCCTAGGTACTATAGGATGCTTAGCAGTGTCCTTGACACCTAGTCACAACCATCAAAAAAATATCTATAGACTTTGCTTAATGTCCCTTGGAGACGTTAATTATCTCTGGCCTAAATAACCAGATCAGTATGGCACTTGCTAGGACTCCCTTTCCATATCATTACACTTGTCTTAGGACTGGAAGTTGCTTCCTTTCCTCTGCTACTCCCTCTACTTCCTCCCATAGTTTGGCCAGCTACAGCAGCTTGAGCTTGGAAACCCTCTGGATTATCTTCCACTGTCTATGCCTAGGCCTTTCTGGCCTATCTCCCTCTAGCCTCTGTGGGAGGGGAGTACAGGATCATTTTTGTCTGCCCAGGAAGGGTAGAACAAAGGATGTGCCTCCAAAGACAGGAGCCTCATCCTTAACTGGGCCACTGAATACTACCCCTGACTGCTCCCTCCTTTTGGCTTCAGTAGTGTTTGTGTGCACCACACAATTACTATAGGATGACAGTACCAGTTGGCCTGGCTCTGTAACTACCTGCCTTTCCTCTGTTTATGATGTAAGGGTGTTAATTGCATCCAGTTTGGGCAGAATCTTCATGCCTTTTTCAGTGTGGTGGTACAAAACCTGAGGCGCTTAAAGCCAAGGATTTTTCCAGTACTTTTCCTCAACCTGAAACTATGGGAAAGTTGGATAGGCACATACAGGAAAAAGAACGCAATGCTGATCCTCTTTTTACTTTTTAGTTTCTCTTTTCTTTCCTTCCCTCGTCCTAGAGTTTCTGAGGCACATTGCAGCCCTGGGGAGCCTCCTTACACAGATTTGGGTACGTTTTGTTTGAGCTCAGTTTTCTCTGCCTCCACCCTTGAACTTTCAGCCTCGTCATGGGTGTGGGGAGGGGAGTTGAGCTGTAACTCTTTAGGACAGGGTTCAGAGGGAGTGTGATTTGAAGCAAATTTTAGAAATTTCTACTTACAAGAACCTGAAAGAAGCCGCCAGTGTTTCTTTAATGTGAGATTCACCTAAAGGAACAATGGCTAGCTAGGGAACACATTTTACATTTGTTTATTTAGAAATATTTTAATCCAAGACAGTTTTCATTTTTATCTTACTGTCTTTTTGATAGACTAGGTGTGGTAGTGACTTTGCGTCCCAAAGCCTTAATTAACAGCCTAGAATACCCATCAAGGGCCTTGTTAAAGACATTTTCTAGCTCCTGTGTAGCATATAAAAGAAACCATAATTTAAAGAAAATTAGTTGGCCTTAAATATCTGACTCAGGAGTTAATGCTCTCCAGGTTAGAGACTATGAAAGGTCCCTAGCAGAAGCTTGAGGTGTCTCTGTATTCTGCTCTGTTCTGCCCTTTAAAAACAGCCAAACTTAGCAATGCCCACCCCCGAAATGTACCTACCTTTGCCACTGTAGTGATAATATCACATCATGATGATTGTGTGATTACTAATGCATGTCGTCTCTTCCATGTGACCTGTCATGTTAACTGGCTCAGCTCCTTTTGCAGGCTGCAGTATGCCCTTCACTGCCTTTTATTCCTTCCCCCAGTCTCACCCTTTCTGATCCTTTGTGTCTGGGTGGCCCTTGTCCCTGAAGAAAGGCCCTCTTTCCTGCTGAATGGGCTATTCCTTGGGGAAGGGCTAGACCTTGAGTTGCTGCTGACTGCAGCAGGTGGCCAGGCATCTTGGCAGGTGCCCTGGTGTCTTGGCAGGTGGCTCGTTGGCTTGCAGCAATAAAAACTGGTCCAGCGTCCTCTTTGCCTCTCTATTGTGGATTGACTGTAGGTTTCAGCACAGCCTTCCTTCCAGGCAAATCTTCTTAGATACTGGGCAGTTTACTGTTTCTCTGACCAGCCTCAGAACCCACTACCTACTGAGCACCTGCTTTATCAGCAGGAGTGAGTTTTACATGCTACTCAATGGCTACTAAGTACATTAATTATTAGACTCTTGACCATTTTTTCATAGTCATGTGTAAATATTGTTATGGGTTTGAGTTTGCACTAGAAAAGTAGGATTTAAACTTTGATGGAACTAGATATAGGGTAACTGGCAATAGGGTAGCTCGTATACAACAGTAAGAAAGTATGGGTGGATCCAGGCTATGCTCTGGATGCTTGTTGAAAGTCTTCAGCAATCTCATTAGAGCATCCTGCAGGAAGCCCATTTGTATGGGATTCAAAAGAGATAGTTCTGGGAGTCACTGTTGTATGATGCAAGTTGGACGGAACTTGAATCACTGAGACTTGAAAAACTTCATACTGTTTTTTGGACTGTGTGCTAGCAGCTGCCCTTTCAGTGAGTGGTTAAAGTTTGGAGATGATTGTTGTCCGCTCAGTTTGTAGAAGAGGGTTCTGAAGCCAGAGTCTTGGTGTGTTTTTATTGAAACACTGGACCCTGGACCTATCCTCTGTGACTAGACAGATAACCTAGTTACTTGACATTTTCTCTATTGTCTACAGTATGTGACTGAGTCTGTGACAGTCCATGACCTTAAATCACAGTCATGAGTAAATTTATCTTGTCAGGTATTACCTAAGCTTTTGTACCTGAAGGAAGCCATTTCCTGCTGTCTCCTGAGCTCTTGTATGCCATATCCTTGCATGCTTTCCCCACACACACCTTTTGGGGAATAGTGGCTGAATATGTCACCAGGAGCTCTACAGTCATCATCTGCTGTGTCCTGCTGCCTCTCAGCAGGAATGGGAAGAAAGGGAATGGGAGGAAGTAAAACACATTCTGCTAGCAGAAAGCCTAGGGACTCACATGTGCAAGGATTGTCTGATTCCTACATTCCCAGAACAATGGTTACAGTCAAGAGCTAAGTAGAGGTTTCAGTGGAGGTTAGTTTTGCTGTATCCTCTTGCTGAGTGAGCTGTTGTGGTTCTGCTGGTATACACCTGCTGCTGCCAGTGTTGGGTTGGTGGTAAAGTAAGTTCTCTTCTGCTTACAGATGAGCGTGAAGCTGTACAGAAGAAGACCTTCACCAAGTGGGTCAACTCCCATCTTGCCCGAGTGTCCTGCAGAATCACAGACCTGTACACTGACCTTAGAGATGGACGGATGCTCATCAAATTGCTGGAGGTCCTCTCTGGGGAAAGGCTGGTAAGTGAAAATGATAGCTTCTCATACCATAGGTAAATATATATATATAAAATTTGGGATTTGGTTTTTTTTGTTTGAGACGGGATTTCACCATGTAGCTCTGGCTGGCCTAGAACTCATGTAAACCAGGCTTTCCTTGAACTCACAAAGATCCACCACCTGGCTCTGCCTCGAGTCCTGGGATTAAAGGTGGACACCATGCCTGGCTTGAAAATAACATTTTTGAAAAGCAAGTGTGGGGTTGTCTCCTGGTAAACTCTGCAATTAATATTTTGTGAAGGAAACTTGATGAGTGCTGCAAACACTTTGGGGGAAACCTCTGTTGTTTCACTTTGAGTCTGGATGCTACTGAATTGTAATAAAGTGACTTCATTTATGAGAAGCTTGCTACCCTTTGGTAGGGAAGGTCCTAGCTGGTGACCCTGTTAATCAAGGCACATAGTGCTAGAAACAAAAGGGTCAGGCTTGGATCCTGACTCTGAGATGAATCTGTAACTTATATGAGATCATGGAAGGATTTCTAAATTTATGTCTTACTGACTTTGGAAAATCTGAGCTGCCATCTCAAGGTGGCAAGAATTCTGGCTTCTGATTTGCTTTCCTGCTTTCTTTTTGTTTAGGAGGTTGGAAATAGATGCTGATATTTTGTCATCTCCTTAGCAACGGAACAGAACATCTGATTAATTCATCCTGTCCTTTGGGCAGAAAAATTGTCAGCCTGTAGTGAAAACTGTATTCAGAATCTATTTCTCTGAGCTGCTGTGGTCCTCTGATGTGACTTTCATTTATGTGCTTTAAGCCAGAGCAGTTTAAAGCAGTCACTGTGATTGACCCAACAAGGTTTTGCCTCAGCTTGGCTTGAAAATGTATGTTGTATTTTCTACCAGAGCACATGTAGTTCCATAGGTGGTGGTGTGACTGAGCCTAGGCTGACACCCAGGGATAGAGCCCCACATCTGTACTGACATCACCAGGAAAATATGATGCCAGTGGTTGGCAAGCTGCCAAAAAAAGCCTTATTTTTAACTTTATCTTTATTTTCACCCTGTAACTTGATAACCACAGTGGATCTTTTTGCAGATTGACCCATACCCCTCTGACTGCTGGCAAGAGGCTAAGATTTACCTTCCCAATTAGGAGTCTGTGTACAGAATGGCATCCCTGAACCTAAGTAAAAATAGAGACGGCATTTTCTCTTTCTCTGCCCCTTTGGTCAGGGACAGGGACTTGGCTTCAAAAAACAGTGAAGGCCCTTCTCATCCGTATTCAGTTCTGTCCATGCTCTTCATTCTCTGAGCATGCAGGTATTACTGCCTCATTTTCTTTGAGAGCCTAGGTCAAACTAGATAAAGACACCCCTGTACTAAACCCATGGCTTCAAGAAGTGGTTAGTTTTGTGATGTGGGGATCAGAGAGTGGGCCCATGTCGGGAGGACAAACAAAATAGTAATTTATTGCATTTTATTTCTGTTCTTGAAGTGAAACTTGTTTAAGAGGCTAGGCTAGAATTATTGTGATATGGAGTTTTCAAAAATAAAGTTTTTGTAACTGAACTTTTCTTTGCCCTATCTCTTGAACCATTTTTTGTTTTGTTCAGATTAAGTAATGAAATTCATTAATTAAGATCCTGGAGGAAATAATGCTTTGCCAATTTTTAATTAAGTAAACATGAAATCATAACATATCTAGGTTGTTCAGTGTTTCCTGAGAATTAAAGACACCCATTTCTTTTCTCTCTCTTTTTTTTTTTTTCCTTTTTTTTTTTTTTTAATTTTTTTTCACCTCTTAACATTTAACCTTGTACTTTTTAAAATGTTTTAAAGGTAGCTTTAAAAAATAATTAAAAGTTACATGGGTAGGAATTGTTCATCTTTGAATGCTCACAATTCTTTGGTATCAAGAAGATTGTGATCTTGACATTGTCCATATAATGGGGTTGTGCCCCCATTGTCCTTTATCTGAATAGGGCTACACGAATATTAGTAGGAGGTTTAAAAAAAACAACTGAAAGCATAATCCTTAGCTATGTGTGAATAAATCCCTCTTCACTATTTGCTTTTAGTTTTCTGGTTTATTATAATCTAGGCTGGCCTTGAAGTCATAGTAATCCTACTGCCTCAACTTTCCAAGTGCTGGGATTACAGGTATGCACCACCACACCCACCTCTATTTTATATGTTTGTATTTTCACCCCCTCTGATGACTCAGACCTAGGTGAATAGGGATGAAGAATGAAAGGTGGCTACCATCTCTACCCTCTCAGGCAGTTAGTGTCAGAGATTTTGTTTTCTTTTATTATTCATTCCTCACAACCATCCCGGTTTATAGTCTGGGCAATCTGATTGATGCTCATATTGCAAAAGTAAGGAGACCTCATACATAGTAAGCTAAAGCTCATATTTATTTGATCATGGAACTTGCTGGAAAGGAAACAAACCATACTCTACTTTTGGCTGCTGAGACTGTTAGTACTCAAGTGGAAGACCCTTTTGGGGGGTTGCTCCATAAGGTTCTTGCATATTCAGATTTCAAAACTAATGAAATGATTAGTGCTTCCAGACCTGGGTGAAGTCCAGGCCTGGTAAAGTACCAGCTAACTGGTGATCAGCTTAATATTCAGTCTTTGTTGGGTTTTCTGCACCAGCGACCTAAAACCTGGTGTAAGAGAGGGAAATTTTATGAGTGTGTGTGTCTGTGTGTGTGTGTTTCTATTGAGTGACCCTAAAGAAATGTTAGTTTAGTGATCTAGAATACTACCTGGGATTTTGGCCTAATAGAATGAATTAAATAAATTTGAGGTTTCAGATAAGCATTTATGTTGTCAACAAACATGATTCTAATCCACTTGGAAACAGAAATTCCCATCTGTAGTCCTGGCTTGGACAGACTGTCTGGAAGTATCCTCTTCATGTACCTATGTCAGGTATATCAGCTCATGGAGCAATAAGAAAACTATGGAGCTGAGCCAGGAAACTGCTGCTGACTGGGATTAGATTAATGAGAAATAAAACCATTCCAAATCCCAGTGTCTTAACTCTGAAATCACTGCAGACCAAAACTCTTCACCAAGGTCTTGTTTCAGATTTCTTTTAAAAATATAGGCCTACTCTTTACTTAGCATCAGCTTGTCAAAAAAAAAAAAATGTGAGCACAGACTCTCTGTGAGTGCATAACTCTGTTGCTTGGATCTTGATCTCAGGTCAGATGAGATTGAGACTGGAAGGGTAGAGGTTCATCCAGCATAGCACCAACATTTGGAGGGAGAGGGGCCCCTGGCATAATACTGTTAGGCTTACACTAAAATAACGAAGTTATGCCAAAGGTCAGAACTAGGTTCAGAGCGTGGCTGTAGCTGAGACCTTCCTTTCACAGGCCTCTGGAGAAGGAGGATTCTAGGGAAAACAGCCAGTGTTTTGCCTTGCTGCTACCAGACTGAGTTCCCCTCTGACTGAGATCAAGCAAGTCTCTCCAAAGGTTTGGGCCCTCTCCCAGCCCCTGCTGTTTCCAGTCACAGATACCATTAGGTTTTGATTGTTGTTTCTTGATTTTTCTGACTATTTATAATGTCTTTTAGGAAAAAAAGACAACAAAAAGTTTAGATGTCTTGCTTTTTGTTTTGTTTTGTTTTGTAACCATTAAATCTAGAACAGGCTGAGCTAGGTGAAGGAAATAAGATTTACCATGAGATTTGTTAAGCCTTAAATCCCACATTGAACTGCTTAGAGAAAATTTGGGCTGTGTGTGTGTGTGTGTGTGTGTGTGTGTGTGTGTGTGTGTCCCACCTTTGTTAAGAGACAGTGCCAGCATGTATTGTTTGTTTGAAACAGGATTTTGTTGGCTGGTCAGAGCCTGGCTGTTTCTCTAAATATTATTTACAATGGGAACATTTATTCTTTTTCCAAACAATCAGCCGTAGAAGAACTCACACTCCTATTTAAATTGGGGCCTAATTGTATAAATGTAGAAAGTGAAATAATGAGAGGTGTACTATATATACTAAAATGAAAAGTGACTGGTCTCAAAGCCTTGGAGTTGGAGAGTAAAGGAAAAGAGCCCACTGGATGAAATGTCCAGAAACCTTAGGTGGGTGGGCCTCAGCTGGGCCCTGGAGGAGTAGTTCAGATGTAGGTAACCAGAGGACATGATATCAGTGTTAGCTAGGAGGAAAGTGTGCATGAAAACCCACACTGAGAATTAGGTGAGGGAAGTGCACTTGGGGGGTGGAGGGGGGCATCAGAGGACTCTGCCGTTGAGCAAATTTCCTGGTTAAATTGGAGTTCCATCTTTGAAAGGAGTGATAGTGATAATAACATCACCATCTGTAGCTTTTATGGTTCACGGAGTATTGGCACACGTGTTGACTCATTTAGTTCTTCACAGGCTAATGCTTCTGACTTACAGAAGAAACTGGAAGTCACCAGTGACTTGCCCATGGGCAATGTTTCTCGGACAAGATATAACTTGGAATACAGCACACTCTCCTGTGTTTGGGCCCTTGTGTTACCACTGAGTCTTCAGGAGTGGGCCCTGAGCAAGGGGGAGATAGGTGGGAACTAAGGGGATTCAACATGTATTGCCTGGTGTTTTTAATTGGGCAAAGAACACTAGAAGTCTTTTGAAATCAGTTTGAAGTTCCATGGGCAGAGAAGAGTTTGGAGACAAAGAGTTTGGCTTTCTAAACCTATTAGCCCTGTGTAGTCAGTAGAGATGTGCTTTTGGGTTTTTTTTGAGACAGGGTCTCTGAGTACGTAGCCTAAGCTGGCCTCAAACTCTCTATCTTCCAGACACAGCCTTGAAAGTACTGGGATTACAGGTGTATGCTATCATTCGTTGTTTAGTTGTGTGTGTGTGTGTGTGTGTGTGTGTACACACATGTGGGAGGTTATGGATATAAAGAATAAAATCTGAGCACATGTTGGTTGCAGTAGTTTACCTGAGGCAAGTTAATGTCTTTTCTGGCTTCCTCTTCACCTGAATGACGGGCACTTTAAATTCATCTTACCTGTTAAGTCCTCTGCTATCTAGCTGGAAGTGACTTCAGTGACCACTGAGTTAAGTCTCTTTGCTTTGAAGGCATTATAACTTAGAAACTCAAGAAACCATTGAGACTAATCAGGGGTGTTGCAAATCTAGGCCAAGTTATTTCCTAGGACTGATAACATGTTCAAAAAACCTCACCAGATTTTGGAGAGATGCTCTCCAAGTAGCTTCAAGGTTTATTTGGATCTCCTAGGAGAAAGAGGAGAGTGGGGAATTATTAAGGTGGGATAGAGTGTCTCAGCACCCTTCCCTTAGAAAACCCTGCCAGGGACTCTTCCCATGTCCTCTTCTATTCAAAAAGATCAACTTCCAGGAAGTATTTGTTCTTTCCCACCTCTAGACTCTGCAGTAAACCCTACCATTGTGATTATTCACAGCTCTGTAAATCCTGATGTTCTGCTAAGTAGAGCACTTATCTACCATGTGCCATGACCCTGGGTTCAATTCCCAGTACCCCAGAAAAAATAAACTATACAAGCAATTGGGACAGAGCCAGGGGCCTGGGAGGGACCACCTCTTTGTTCTCTAAAGGCTTTGGGTCCATGCTGGGAAGGGGAATTAGCCCAAGACCACACTGGGTCTCAGAGGTAGGGCTTGGATTAGTGACTCTCCTGAGCAATTAGAATTTTATTTTCAGACCCTAGAGTTGTCTCTTTAGCTCCATAATTCCCTCTCCTTTGGAGTCTGAAGGAAAATGGATCTGGAACAGTGGTAATAGCTGGTAATGATTTGGGCAAGAAAGGGTATCAGGGAAGGAGAAAAACAGAAAAAGCACCTGCAAAACAAATAAAAAAACACCCTAAAGAACATGGGCAGGGTGTGGGGGTGAAGAGAAGCTTGTGAAAGTTATTTAAAGGAAGGTCAATAAAAATTGACATTTCCCTACAATTGCCTACCTGCAATCCCTTCCCACCCCCCATAGATCTGAGTCCAAAGAGTGTGATATTGATCCTTGCATTAAATGGAAGTTCAGACGTCCATCAGGAATGATACAGGACAGAAAGGCACATATTGCCATAGAAACAGGCCTATGCCACCCTAGAAATCTTACAATAATTAATTGAGGCAAGATGCTCCTGTCATTGGCAGAATTCTCCACTCTTGAAGAGAGGCTTCAGAGAGTGTTTATGACAGAGAGATAAACCCCCACCCTGTCCATTGTCTTCAATTTTGCCATCGTTATCTCTTCCTTTTGAGAATATGAGACATAGTAATATATAAATAGGTCTTAAAAGAAAACTGTTAGATGAGAACTGGGTCTCTTCCTTTCTTTCACATGGAAATGCACCCCACTCTTCCTTGTATTCTGTATTCTTGTGGAACATAAAGACAATGCGCTTTGGACCCCTGGTTCACTATAGACTAAGCTAACTGGATTCATTATTTCACCTTTCTGAGTATTGTATCGTCATCTATAAAGTGATGATTATACTTGCTGTAAATCATAGTTATTGTAAGGATTAAATGTGATCAGATCTATAACCGACAACAGATGTACATACTATAGTGCTCAGTAAATGGCAGCTAAGAATTTTTGGATCTTGGAAGCTTTGTAGTTGACCAGCACATTGGTCTGTAGCTCTGTGAAATCATTATCACCTCTTGACATTAATTTCGTATTATTGCTTACTGAATTTGTCTAAGTACCATGCCTTAAACATTTGAAAAGGGCTTCTTGGAGGCAAACAGAACACAAGACAAGGGAGTTGTTACATGAGGCTTAGTTGATTCATTTGCTTGTTTGTTTGTGTTTGTTTTTTTGTGTATTTTTTGGTAGTGAATCCAGGGCTTGCCTACTCGTAGGTGGTGGTCCACCAATGAGCTACCACTAGACCTTGTAAGCTTTAGTCTTGATTCTTCTTCTTATGTTGTATGGCCAGGTCTTGTTTATTTTGTTATAAAAAGAGGTTAATGTTTCACTAAAGATGGGGGATTTCAATTATAAAATAAGACAGTGCTTTAAAAACTTAAAGTACGCTCAATAAATTCATTGGTTCCCCAGTAAAACTTTAATGAAACATTGGCTTGACATTAGAACCTTAAAAGGGAATAACCATTGCTTACCATCCCCAGGAAAAGAAGCTTCACAACTGAAGAAAAATTTATGTGTTAATGTTATTATGTCTCATAATTATTAAAAAAAAAGAGAGAGAATGAGAATGTAAAAGATGTTAAAAGGATATAGGAATGGAGATATTTTCCAAAGTAGACAGAAAAAATGAGAAAGCCTAAGCAAGTGATGAAGGTCTGTTTAGGTTTGTTATATATAAAGGATGAGACAAAAATAATATACACATAATCTTAATTTTTCTATGGTCATAGTTTAGTCAACTAGTTTAAAGAACAAAATATAAATCTAGTCACTGTTTATGTGAGAATCTTTGGTTCTTTACCCAAGCCTTATCTACATAGCACATGATAATTAAAAGTATCAGACTGGTGGAAGTAACCTTATTGGATGTTTAATAGTCATACTTTAAGGCCTATACTAATGTGGTCAGAGGGACTTACAGTACAGTTTTGGCCCTTGCCCTCCAAGGTTAACCAAGTTCCAGGGGACTATGGAACATCTCTCAAAATGTCCTGTAAATGTGGTGAGTCACCTGTCCTCTTGTTCAGGGAGGCCATGGAGACCCCTCAAGATGGACTTGAACCAGTGTCCAGTCTACAAAGAGGAGGGAAAACTCAGAGGAAATATCTCATTCATGCTTCCAAGTGAAGCCAGACATGGTCAAACAGGACCTTTGACTTATTTTCATATAGATAGAACTGGTAAAAGAAAGGAGCCAGGGGCTCTTCCCAAGCCCATGTGACCCCTGAGGAACAGATCCTCAAATGACCTTAAGTGTAAAAACAAGTTGATTTATTTGGGCCAACTGTGTAATCTTAAACACCCAAAAGGAAAGTATAACCAGAGTAAAGTCATCAGTATACTTCTTAAAGAGTTCAAGGGAATACACTTCCCAAACATTAGGCTTAAGTCTATATAAAAAGTTATTTAGACAATTATTTCTCATTGATGAATTTGTTCCTAACCAGAAAGTGCTGCTCAGATGTAAGACTTCAAATCTTGGTCTCCAATACTGTAGTGCCCATCTGGAGCTAAGGGAGACAACCAGCTATTGTTCTAAAATGATGGATAAATTTGTTTTCTCCCCCTATTTAGAAGCCTTTGAGAGGGAACTGACAGTGATTCTAACTACTCCCAACAACTATGAAAATACCTGAAAGCAAATCCTGAATCCATCACTCTAGAGTCCAGCCTCGGAAGACAAGAAAAATGAGGAGGAACCCAGTAGAGGGATGCTTTTGAAAGCCCTTTTCAAGAAATTCCAATGGACTCTCATAAGAACATTTGAAAATTGCCCTATTCTGTCTTTTTTCTAGTTCCCTGTCTAGAACTTATAATCTGTAATGCTAATTACTCTTGCCTTTATTTCTCCTTCACATCTCCTAGACACCAGTCAAGGACTTTCTTTTCTCCCTATAGTTAAGAGTTGTGCAATTTGGGAGTCTTTTAGATAGAGTCACTGAAGGGGTACCCCAATTGCCTCACCCTGCATCCCTGTTCAGCATGGAAGAACCCTGTACCCTGATTCCCTATCAGCAATTTGGGTACCCTCTTCAGAGGATGGTGTGATAAGGAGGTGGGAATTGGTTAGGCAGTTAGGATAAAAAGACCCCAAAGAAAAGTAGCCAGTTTCTTGGCTAAAAGTCAAAATGCCCTTGGGACTGTTAGCAACATGCTCTGTTCCAAAGGCCAAAAATTTCAAAAGTATTTGGGAGCTTGCATCTAATCCTTAAAAGATTTTAGGGTTACCTCGTCAGAGAGGGGAATGTTAGAGTACTCAAAAGCCCCATAAAAATAAATAAATGAAAGAAAAAAAAGTGATGAGGAGATATAGGAGGTGTTGGAAGGGAGGGAGTGGACATGGATTTGATCAAAACACCTTATATACATGTATGAAATTCTCGAAGTTTTTGTAAAAGTTTAAAAAAAAGACATGAAGATAGTGTAATGAGATGATAAAGCAAATGTTCCAGTAACGTGTGTGCGTGCGCGCTCATGAATATTGTAAGGAAACCAGAGCACTCCTTAGGCACCTTAGGTGTCAGTCCTCCTCAGACACCATGCACCTTGTGTTCTCTTTGAGTCGAGTCTGCACCAGATCCTGGGGAAGATCCAGGGATCTTCTTGTCCCTATCCTCCTACTACTGGAATTACAAAATGCAAGCCACAATACTCAGCTTTTTACATAGGTGCAAACCTTTGACAACAGGAAGAGAGGCCATAAATCCCTATTGCAGAAATTATGTCCTTCTTAGAGGGAGTAGTTCCCATCCCTTGACTGTGAGCAGAGTTGCCTCTCCTGCCCCATAAAACCAAAAATAGGAACGTTTTATTTACTATAATGATGGTGGTAAGCCTATCACATGTTCAATAATATGAAACATAAAACACATCTATACATCACTGCTATTCAACAACCTGACTGGCAGGCAAAACCAAAACCCTTCCTCGTTTCATCTCCTCCTTAATAAAAGCAAATGCCCTTTAAAGGTATGTAATTCAAAAGGTTCACGGTTTATGGTTACTTACCATACTCAGATGCTCCAAAATTTTAGTTTTAAGAAAACTGTGTTAGTTTTAATACAGAAACTAGTTAAGATAATTTCAGAATCCCCAACAGGCCACAGAATGAGCAGACAGCACTCTTGTTAACAACTCTGCAATATTGACTCTGGGCAGGCTTTTCTGCAAAGCCAGATAAACGCAGAAAAAAACCTTATTAAAAAGTATAGCAGAGGAAGAGCTCCAGTCTTCAAACCAACATTGCCTACCTGTCTTTCTCATACAAAGTTGGTAAAATGTGGATGATGTGTATCACTTTGTTCTAGTTACGTAAAAGGTAGATGTCTTCATTGTACACTTCCTAGATGGGGAGGAACTTAGAACTAGTATGGTATCATAGAAGGACAGTAAGTAGTTGAGTAAGGAATAAAATGAGATTTTTGTTGTTATATATATATATATATATATATTTTTTTTTTTTTTCCGTCTTTTTGAGACAGGGTCTCCCTGTAGCCCCAGCTGTCCTGGAACTCACTATGTACACCAGGCTGGCCTTGAACTCACAGAGATCCACCTGCCTCTGGCTCCCAAGTGCTGGGATTAAAGGCATGCGCCACCACGCCCGGCTTGTTGTATTTTTAAAAAATAATTCATAAATAGCAAGAAAAAATTTTGTTGAATGAGATGAAAAGCAAAACTAAAGCTGGGCATGATGTCTCCTATCTTTAGTCTCAACACTTAGAAAGCTGAGGCAAGAGCATCACCATGAGTTCAAGGCATGTCTAGGCTACCTAGGGAGCTGCAGAGCATGGACAGACAGATGGATGAGTATTCTGAGACTTAAGATCTGGAATCGAAGACTCAATTTCATTTACTGTGTTCTATCTAAGTTATTTTTTAAAATTACAAATAGGCTTGGAATGGTTTTTCTTTTTCCTTTTCCTTTCCTTCTCTTTCTGGGATAGGGTCTTGCTCTGTTGCCCAGACTGGCCTATAACTTGTGATCCTTCTGCCTCATCCTCCAAACTGCTAGGATTTGTAGATGTATGCCATCAATACCTAGCCTACATGGTTTTTCATAAAAGGATTTTATAATACACGATAATAAATGGACACAATAGTTAAAACACTTAAGATATATCTAAATAAATTCACTTAAGTATAAATATATGTATTAATATAATTTAATATCAATGCATTTTTTCCTTTTTAACAATAGTTTTTAAATTTTTATTTCTTTTTATCTTATGTTCATGTATGTTTGCCTTCATGTGGATATGTCTACCGTGTGTGCCTGGTGCATATGTGGAGGCGAGATACAGTTGTGAGCTACCATGTGGGATGTGGGTGCTGGGAACCAAACCCAGGTCCTCTACAACAGCAGTATGAGCTGTATGACCTCTGAACCATTGAGCCATCTCTCCAGCAGTTAGAAGTTTAAGGCCTGCTTTGACTACTTAGTAAGTTCAAGGTCAGTCTGGGCTACATGGGCCATCTTTGAGGAAGGAAGGAGTGGGGGGAAGGGAAGGAAGGGAAGGAGGGAAGGAAAGGAAGGAAGGAAGGAAGGAAGGAAGGAAGGAAGGAAGGAAGGAAGGAAGGAAGGAAGGAAGGAAAGAAATAGAGTTCTCTCCATTGCATGAGACTCAACAACAACTACAATAATAATGAAATAGCTTTTAGAACTGTAGCACTTTTTTTTTTAGTCTTACTATGTTTCTGAGATTTGCCTCAAACTCTTATACTCAAATGATCCTGCCTCAGTCTCCTGTGTAGCTGGACTACAGGCTACTAATATATTTATTAAGTGCAATCAAGACTGGGGTGGGCGTGGGGCTGGAGAGATGGCTCAGCAGTTAAAAGCGCTTATTGCTCTTCCACAGGATCTGAGTTCAGTTCCCAGTACCCATGTCCAGCCATTCACAATTGCCTATAACTAGCTCCAGGGACTCTGATGCCCTCTTTTGGCCTCCATGGGCACTGCACACATGTGGCATACACAGAGATACATTAAAACTTAAAAAAAAAAAATTTATGCGTGTTAGTGTTTTGCCTGTACATATATAGATGCACCCATGTTATGCAATGTCCACAGAGGACAGAAAAGGATTCCCTGGAACTGTAGTTAAAGACAATTGTTAGTTGCTGTGTAAATGCTGGGAACTGAACTCAGGTCCTCTGGAAGAGCAGCCTCTTAACCACTGAGCCATCTCTCTAGCCTCACTTTAAAAAAAGGAAAAAAATAACGAAAAATAAAACTGGGCTTCCTCCATTCATTTTTTTTTACCCCTAAAGAGAAGTCTGAATAATTAAAAAACAGACTTGAGGAGAGTTTTAATCAGGAACTTGCTCCATCCTAAATTACTTGGGTATGAAAGAATAGGCTGCTGTGAATAGTCCATTTCTTTTTTCACTGTGAGAAATGATAGTTGATCCAAGAGATGAACAAGAGAAAACAGAACACATGTGAACACATGCAGAATTTGACACTTCCAGCCCTGGGGAATAAGTAGCCCTGCCCGCCTCACCATGGATGGGCAGCTTTGGCCCACACATATCTCCTCTCAGAAGGAAGTGTGTAAACACACCTAGTGGGTGGTATTTTCAAAGAGCTCCTGTGTCAGCCTTACACAGCTTTGCAGAAGCACAATTTTGATTGAGCCCACCCCTTTATATTTCACATCTAACCCTTTTCCTGCTTTATGAGATTACTGTTGTAATCTGTTGTCACCTAGCACAACACAAATGGCAACTCCTAGTATTTTCCACATAGCTGAGTTAAATTAGTTTTGAATTTTCCCTAAGAGTTTCTCCCACTCCTTTTCTTTTTAGGTACAAGGAAAACTGTTATAAAAGCTTTTTTGATGTTGTTTTGTTTTGGTTGGTTGGTTTTTGAAGCAAGGTCTCACTTTGTAGCGCATGATAAACTAGAACTCCTATTCTGCCTCAGTCTCTCAAAAGCTGAAATTATAGGTGTATACTACTATGCCTGACTGAAAAGCTTAATTTTAATAGACATTTTTCTTTCCATTGATTTTATTTGAAAATAGAATTTAGCACATGTAAGGCCTCTGTAATGTCATTTTTGCAGTGTCAAAGCTCATCCTTCCAATTCTTGAGTATTCTTTTCTGTAGGAGAAAAGGAAGTAAAATAATTTTCTGAGACAGGACAGACTTGAAGTGGCCATAAGTGGCCACTTGTTACATGGCTAACCCCACTTTCAAATGTTCTCTAGCAGATAAATAACCAGGTCTCTTAACCACAGAGAGAAAAGCAAGAAGCAGACAAGGTATTGGCATGAGGGTGACTGTTGTCTTAACCTGGGTATGTTTAACTTGCCATGTACCTGGCCTTCTGACCTCTAAGAGGACAGCTTACTTGTAGGTGATCAGCTTTCTGTACACGTGCCTTGAGTTTTCTGTGCACATACCTTATGTTCAGGACTGAACCAGATAACTCCCTAGAGGATGTAGCTAGCTGAAGTATAAAGCATCATTCCTGCTCTCCTCAGAAATCCAGCAGTTGAACTGGAAAAAATATAAGTGATCTAAGGAACAAGAGCAAAACCAAAACATAATGACTATTTCCTAGACTCTGTGGTCTAGACCATCAGTGTATAGAGTTGTAAGGAAAGATAACATGTGAGAATGGGAATGATTAGAAATGTCTCCAAAAGCACAATAGGTATTGACTAGAGCCTTGAAAGGTTAGCATGCACTGGTGTCAGGCTGAGTATATTCTTATGACAGGTGTGTTAATGTGCATCCTGGTGGCTTCTGTGTGAGATGTTAAATACTAGCCTGAGGTACATCCCCCAAAGGGGGATGGATGGGAAGTATGGTAGGGAGGCAAGGGGACATGAACTTGGACTTGGCACAGTAGATCATAGTGACTGGTGTACTGTGTGTTTGTGTGCATATAACAGTAGATATAGACGATCTTTATAGTAAATATGGTATTCATATTTGAAATTGCCTTTCAAGGGCTTCTTTTACATTTTGCTATGACTGTACAATGAAGGAACATTTAAGGTATTTAGATACCTCTCTCCCTCTTTCCCTCCTTTCTTTTTGTTTTTCCTTTCTCCTTATTTATTTACTTCTCTGTCCTCACAAAACTACCACTTGAAAAATCTCATGATTAGGGATATGCCCAATTTTTTATCTTGGGCCAACCTTAGGAAATGACCCAACCCAGCAGGTGCCAACTTATTTATGTTTACAACAATGAGATGGGTCTCACAAGTGTTTTGTCATGTGCCTATAAAGTTCATTGTGTAGATGGTGCAGTAGCACTGAAGTTCCTTTTGAAAATTGGGCCAAATGAGCACAGATAGTTTTCAGTTTTGGTTTGGGTGGGAGAGCAACTCGTCATAGGTATGTGTGATTCAGGGTAGTACCTCAGGAGCTATCTCTGCCCTGTTGGATGATCTATGTCCACTTCTGTTCTCTGCTTTCCAGCCTAAACCAACTAAGGGACGAATGCGAATCCACTGTCTGGAGAATGTAGACAAGGCTCTTCAGTTCCTGAAGGAGCAGCGAGTGCATCTTGAGAACATGGGGTCCCATGACATTGTGGATGGGAACCACCGGCTGACCCTCGGCCTCATCTGGACCATCATTCTGCGCTTCCAGGTAAGGATATTGGGTCAGCATTTCACGTATGACTTCCTACCCTAGTGGAGGTGGCCTCCTTGCTCCACAAGTACCCAGAAAGACCACGTTAACCCCACTCTGGAGGAATGCAGAAACTACCATCTTCTGCATTTTACTGTACCTGACAGCGTTGGCTTTTCTGTCAGATCTGACTCAGTGGTGTGGGGTTTCTAGGATGCATCCCAGCCCACCACTTCCTAGCACCTCTGAACATCTAGTATCTGCCATTTTGCTTTCAGTAGCAAATATTAAATGATGTGATCAGTGCTAGGTTCCTAGTTCTAGATTGTCTAGACTTCACCAAATTGTGGTATATGTTTGGTGGGGGCTCCATTTTCCCCTTCTCATTCTTTGGATGTAAAGAAGTTGTTTCAGGGGGAAAGAGCCAAAAAAAAAAAAAGCTTTATTTGTCCTCAAGTCAGTGATAACTTTATTTGTGATGGAGTGTCTCTAGGTGTAGAGGCATTTTAAGTCAGAAGATAATCTTAAGGGCATTTTGCCCAGCTGCTTCTCTTTATGAGGATCCTGAGAAATTTGGAGTCTTGCCTGGGATCACACAGCCAATTCAGGCTGCTGTGGGTGTTTGGACACTTAAGAGAGAGCTCGGCCTTAGGATGAAGCACCTTGAGAGTCCTCATTCATTCTCTAGGCTTCATGCTCATGACCTTTGTTTAAAGTGTGAAGCACTGAAACAGCTTCTTACCCTGGTGTCAGGTTACCTTGCAAGCAAATATCCCAACAGTCATGTCTCCTGGGTGACTGTGTTCTTTGTCCCTTTCCTTCTTGTGCTCACCCTTGGATAAAGATCTGTTTGAGTTGCCTTGCTAAGTAAAAACTCATACAAAAAAAGAGAGAAATAATCAAATTGTATATAATTGCCTTTGTTTTCCTGTTGAAACTCTGAAACCAGCCTGTGAACAATTCCTTTACCACCTCACTTTCCCCTCTAGGATTAGGCTTCAGTTTTAACAATGTTCTGGACATGTCTTTGTGGGGAAGGAAAGTTATAGGGCAAGAGAGAGAACTCCCTGACTTGGTAGCCCCCAAATTCAGAGTGGTCATCTGCCTTTTTTGCTGCCATTGAGGAGAGCACCTTAATAATTGAGATTCCCAGCCCCAGCCCCTGTAATTCCAATTAAATAAGTCCAAGGGGGGAACTGTTATAAGGTGACATCACTAATGGAGGTAATTGAAACAATCAAAGGCATTTTTTCCCCAGATAAAACTCTGAGGGTTATGCTAATTAGTTCCTAAATTATTTGAAAATGAGATAAATTTTACCTTGTACCAACAAAGGTTACATTATCAGGACCTTCTTTGATGTTCACACAGTTTTGTAGAGTAAAGCATATTGGGAAGGTAGAAGGGCATTCTGATTGTGGCTTCCCTAGAAACCAGGTGAGTGCTCATGTCAGAGAGCTGGCATACATAGCCATTTTCAGAATTCTCAGGGTGAATTGAGTTCTATCATTGACTAATGAGCTTCCCGTCAGCTTGCCTTTTTCTATACTTCAACCTGTAAGTGCTGTATATACTTTGTCCCTTTGGAGCCAGGATACTGATATTAGTACACAGCCTGCAGTGATGGTGCCTGACTCAACACAACTTCTTCCAGTAGCTTTATCGATATGTATTTGGATATATATTGATTCTATGTCAGCTAAGTCCTAGTTAATGTTCTCTCTCCCGTGAAATTTCCTCAGGTGTCCACAAAGATTCCCCCACCCCCACCCCCCCCACCCCCGCTCCTGATGAATGGTCTTAAGTTCCCAGCCAGTGGGTGTGTGTACCTTGCTTGCATTGCATGCATATATGTTTCCCTATAACTCCCAAAATATGTCCTGTATACACATAGCAGGAATCCATTAACTACTGATGGTGACATAGAGTTTACGCTGCTGCTGTCCCTTTAATGAGAATAGAAGATAATGAGAGAAATCAGAAGTCTTTGTGGGTGTGCCTTGTCTTAATGGGTTTTCAAAGGGTAACTAGAACTTCTTTCTGTATGGGTGTGTCTCTAAACAAGTGGATCTTTTTTTTATTTTAATGCATAAAGTTCAACCCACCCTTCTCTGTCAGTCTAGGTTCTTTCACATTCATTTTCTGCACTTGAGCTAATGATTTGGTTTTGGTTTTGGTTTTGAGGGCTTTTGGTTTTTTTAAAAGACAGGCTCTTACTCTGTGCCCCAGGCTGCCCTCAAACTCTTGGCATTTCTACTGCCTCAGCCTTTCAAGTGTTGGATTCCAGGTGTATAAGCCACCACACCCAGCAAACTAAGATTTCTAATAAAAGTTGGGGTTTATGCTTATCTACATTTCACATAATTAGAAATCACTTCAATTAGAAATGGACATTTTTTTAAGTGTAGTTCTTTCGATTCTTAGGCATTTTTCATAGTTATAAGTTTACAGAGTTTTAATCCTAAAGTATTTTGTCGCTTGTCCCTCTAATGCTCAGGAATCTCAGAATTTAGGGAAGATTTGTAGATTGGATAGAGAGTTGACAGAAAGGAAGAAGCAAACAGAGAAGCTTTGGAATACCTAGTTAGACCCAGAGGGTGACAGATGACCATCTGACCTCCTAGGTTGACCCCCATCTATTCCTAAGCCTTGTCCCAAATTCAGTTACAGGGAAGAACCATAGACAACAGTATTTGAAGCACTTGACATAACTGGTAGGTGCCTCCTAATCCAAGAATTGAGATTTATGGGTCCTTTTTTTATGAGTTCAGCACTTTCTATTTTTTTTTTTTTTAAATCTCATCAAAAAATGGATGGGTGTAGTAGCACATACCTGTAATCCTAGCACTAGAAGCAGGAGGGTCAGAGTTCAAAGTCATTTCTCCACTACATAGTGAGTTTGAGGCCAACCTTGACTACAGGAAATCTTGTCTCGGCAACAGCAACAAAAAAGAACCAAAACAATACACTGGTGCTGTATGTGAGGTAGGCCACTGTTGCCCTTCCTGAATTGGGGAGCTGAGTAGTTAAGTGATAAAGCCATGATTAAGACTCATTCAAGGTGGCTTGAGGTGGCTGAGCCGGTAAAGGCTCTTGCCACCAGGCTTCATGACCTAAGTTCAGTCCCCAAGACAGTGAACTTAAAAAAAACAGAACATAGAAGCATAACATTCAAGCAGGTTCTCTCTGAGCATTTGGGTCAGTTTTCAGGAAGTTGATCACATAGTGTCCTAATCAATGAAAGCTGTAGCCTGATGTGGAAAAAAATCTTGATTATGAAAAGGCAAACTGAATACTTCTTTGGTGTCTATAAGAACCACTATACTAACTAGTTGCAAAGATGGGCTGGTTGACAAGTGATAGAAGGCCCTCAGGTAACCAATCTTCTCTTCAGCTTCGTTTGTGTGCAGAGTAGAAAACCTAGGACAGGTGATGTTTCTGAGGTGAGCCCTTATAGGCCTTATTGACATTCAGAGTAGATGGTCTGCTGGATGAGGCTTTGATCTAGTTTACCCTGTATATACATTCAGACCTGTTCTTCAGTGGGTGTCAGGCAGATAACTTATATCTAATATTTTTTTTGTGAACCTTAGATCCAGGATATCAGTGTGGAAACTGAAGATAACAAAGAGAAGAAGTCTGCCAAGGATGCATTGCTGCTGTGGTGCCAGATGAAGACAGCTGGGTGAGTGTGAAAGCAGAGGACACCAAGGAGCATCTTTCAAGATTAAGTTCCCCTTGTCATCACTTAGAGGGTGCTGATAAGTATCTTTCCACAGCTTCCATTGAGAGTCCTGTTAATGCATAAGCAGTTGGCTGTGTTGTCATTAAAGCTAGCTGTCAGAATGGAAGGAGTTCTGATTTATATTTTGGACCTGTCGTATGTCCTTAATGGGTTGCTTTCTCTATCAGGGAAGCTCCACAGACTATTATATCTTAAACTGTAAGAATTAAACCCACAGTATTTTTTTTACTGCAGTTTGGAATTATTGTTGTTTTGGTTTTTTTGAGACAGGATCTCACTGTAGCCCTGGCTAGTCTGGAACTTGCTATGTAGACCAGGCTGGCTTCAGACTCATAGATCTGCTTGCCTCTGCTTGCCTCTGCTGAGGTTAAAGGTGTGCACTGCCACACCCAGCTGAGTCCTTAGATCTTAATGAAAGCCAATTTTATACCAGGTTAATTAGTGAGTTATTCTGAAAATTATCTTACCTTGGAGCTGGTGAAATTATTTAGCAGGTAAGGGCACTTGCCACCAAGCCTACCGACCTGAGTTTGATCCCCTGGACCCACATAGTGGAAGGAGAGAACCAACTTCAAATGTTTTCTGACCTAAGCACACACACACCAGTCAAACAGTTAAACAGATAGACAGACAGATAGACATAAAAATATATAAACTGCCACTGCGCCTTAAGTGTTGAGCATGGAAACTAGAAAGAGCTTATGTCCTCATAAGTAGGTTAAGACAAGTAGGAACCTCTAATCAACCACAAATAGAAAGTTATTAGTAATTGACATGGTGCAGAATAACCAGTTTATTTGGGATAAAGTAGTTTTCAGACATAGAGTAGTTTTCTAGGGAGGTATTTATTTTATAAAGCACCATTATAAGTAAAGATCTGTCACATGTGAACAGGTAAAATCCCAGCCACCTTTTGTTCCATAGTGGTATAAGTTCAGATCTCAGTGACAAAGGGCCTGAAGCCCTGGTCGGTGGAGTAGAAAGCCAAATAAAGCAAGATTATCAAGATTGTGATCACTTTTTCCTAAGTAAGAATAATGTTTTAAGTGTAGGGCACAGTTTACATGTTTTATGAAATTGAATTACCAAGCAGGTAAAGACACAAAATTGTCCATTTTATTTTTATTTCATAGCACACCAAAGTTAAAGGGTATATGCTCAAACTTAATCTTCGTTATTGATAGTCATGGCCTTGAATTTTACAATGATTACAAACTTTTTTTGGTGGCGGGGCAGTGGCGGGGAGAGCACTGCATTCAACAAAGGCATAAACATTTATTTAGTAATTTGTTTTTCTCTTATGCTATGTCCTTGGCAGGTACCCTAACGTCAACATTCACAATTTCACCACTAGCTGGAGGGATGGAATGGCCTTCAATGCACTGATACACAAACACCGGTAAGTCTGAAGAAGATGGGAATTGTAGGGTAGAATGCTGCCATTTCTCTATGACAGATCTGGATGAGTTCTGATTCTCCTATCTGTGGCTTAGATAATTGTGCCACAGTGGAAATTCCTGCATTCCATATGAGGAGAATTTGAAATTCTTCCAAACTGAAGAAACAAGTTCACTCCATTATCTTTAATTTCCCTAGTAAACTAGTGTTCATTCAAAAATCAGATATTGTTGTTTGGTAATTATATGATATTGTAACTTTACTCCACTAAATTGTTTTAACATTTCTGGAGTAATTGTTACACCTCATTAGACACTTGCTTTATTTCCAAAGTATAATTTTTGGTATGTTCTACTGCTGTCATTCTACATAGGCCTGACCTGATAGATTTTGATAAACTGAAGAAGTCCAATGCACACTATAATCTGCAGAATGCATTTAACCTGGCAGAGCAGCACCTCGGCCTCACTAAACTGTTAGACCCTGAAGGTAAGGACCCTAGATATGAAAGGCGAGATTTTAACAACTCTAGCATTAAAAGGTCTGTATAAAAATCTGTGTTGAGCCGGGAGTGGTGGCACACACCTTTAATCCCACCACTTGGGAGGCAGAGGCTGGTGGATCGCTGTGAGTTCAAGGCCAGCCTGGTCTACATAGTAAGTTCCAGGCCAGCTGGGGCTACAGGGAGACCCTGTCTCAAAAAGACAAAAAAAAAATATTTGTATTGATACGCTTTATTTGTACAGCATGCTTTGGGAATTGTCAAAGGGAGAGTGTATTGGTTACTTTTCTGTTACTGTGATAGAAACACTGACCAAAGCAAATTATAGCAGGTAGAATTTATTTGAGCTTACAGTTCCAAGGGGCAAGAGTCCATCATGGTGGGGAGGTATGGTGGCAGAGGTGGGTGGAAGAGAAGCGGAAACTAGGCTCTACATCTTCAAGCAGGCACAGGAAACAACAACTGGAGGGAGATCCGGCAAGGCTTAAGAACTTTCTAAGCCCATCCCCAGTGGTGTGCTTCCTCCAAGATAGCCACACCTTCTAAGACCTCCCAAAACACACTTGGAGTCTATGGGGGCATTTTCATTCAAACCACCACAGAGAGAAACTTAAAATTTTGGTTATGAGAATTACTTGTGGATTTGTGGGAAGAATTACATTTGATGAAACTTTGACAGATGGTTGTCATTTTAAACATAGTCTGAGAGAGAGGGCATGAACAAAGATAAAGAGCCAGAAAGGAAGAAAATTTGAGGACTGTTTGGTAGGAATGGTGTAGAGAATATCCCAGGAAGGAGAA
>NW_008359442.1:2630055-2693058 GCF_000622305.1 Nannospalax galili | reverse complement strand
CAGATAACATTTAGAGGCTGTTTAGCAGACAGTAGGGAGTCATTGGAGGTTCTTGGCATTTGTGTTCAGTTGACAGTCTAGCATAGGCACTTAATGAATGCTTGTTGGCTGATGTTCATCTGAAGGTGAACACTTAGGGTAAGTAGAGATTGAGAAAAGGGCTTCCTTTCTTAAGATGCTGAGCTTGTACAAGCCTAAATAAGGAAGGTTCATTCAGGAAGGGAATGAATGGGTGGATGAAACAGTAGCACAGGTTTTCTCATGACTGCCTGTATCTCATTCTCTGTGCAGTACTGATTAACAGTGTCTGTGGGTCCCTGTACCATTAAAAGCCTGACTTTGGAGGGACAGCCCATAGAATCCTCATTCTAGGTCTCATTTCAATATAGGTTTTCCAGAGGAATTTTTCTAATACTGAGAAACATTTAAAGATAAAAGAATTATTAGTTTATAAGGCTGGAGGTTTATAGATCCTCTCAACTGTAAGCAGATAACAACAAAAAGAAAATGTGTGTATGTGAAAGTTTAAAGTTCTTATAAATATAGAACAGGAAGTTGAACTCCCCAAGGGCAGATTGAGGTCATGTGGCTGCCAAGCTGGTTTCTTGCTATTCTCCAGTGCATCAGATTCACTACAGGAAGCTAAGATAAAATTATCTTTGTGCTAACCCATTAAGTGATATCTTGATGTAAATAGAAACTACAATTCTTTAAGCTATGATACATCTTCATACTTAACCCCTTCTTTACTGTGGGATTTTCCTTAGACCTAGCTCTTTGTACTTGTACAAAGAGCCTCTCTCTTTTTTTCTGTCACACAGGCTTTTTAATAACTCATTTGTTGTTAATCATCTTTCTGATCACCACCCAGTATAGAAGGGAGATTGATAATTCTCCCATCACAAGACCAGAGGTAAAAACAGCATCTGATATTTCTTATGGGCTTGGTCTTTATTATTAGTTGTCCTTAGGCCCAAACTAAAATTAGTCCCAAATATTATTAGTTGTCCAGTGCCCCAAAGAACATCAGTTAAAATGAACTTGTAGGCAGTTTGGAAAAGTTCAGCCTGTTACTCCTTCTAGGTATATATTAACATTTCGTATTCACTAAAGTGGATGCAAGCCTGATATCAGTCATTGGTCATTCCTTCCCCCAAACCCCACTTGGCTTTCCTCTCAGTTTTTTCCTCTGAATGTACATTGATGGGGCTAAGGAACCCTTAGTGCCCTTTGCCGACTGTTAACTGTGATCTGGCTCTTGGCTCTTGGGTGAGTGACTTAGTGACTCTGGGTCTGGGGTTGCCCCAAACTTGGGCCCTAGTGTTCTCATGGCTAAAATAAAAGAAACTTTCTTCACACTGAGTTAGAGAATGAAAATAAAGATGCATGTGTGAATGTACATTGAAAAGAGAGCCTGATACAGCTATTAAGAACCATTCTGTGTGTCTTTTTAAAAAACCTGTCACAGGTTGGGTGCTTCCCTCAGTATTTCCATAGCTAACACTATTTTCATTCATTTGCTTCCTCTGTCAATATATACATGTTGATCATCTATGTATACGACAACCCAGAGAACTTGGAAGATGAAGTGGTATAAGGAGCTAAGACAGAATCCTTACCCTTGGGGATTAAGTCTTATAGGCAAATAAAATATTCATAAATAATTTCTGGTAGAAAGTGGACTGTGTACCCATATTTGCAGTTTCCTTAGTTTCACAGGAAGAAAATTTTAGCTGCAGTTATCAGAAATGTCTGTGTTGCTAGACCTTTTGAACTAGATAATAAATGTGGGGTGGAGAAGGCCATTTTGGACAAAGGGCAGTTTTAAGGAAATTCAGGAATATCGGGAAGTATGGGGGACATGTAATAAATGGTGAAGAAGCCTCCTCTGAAAAGATGCAGCTGTGGAATTAGAAATGTCTGGAACAGTGCTTGGACTTATAAAAATAGGTATTTAAAGGGTGGATAGAAAAGGAGAAGAAAAGTTACAGCAAGATGCCAAAGGACTAAAGGGATTGTACTTTATTCTTCAGACTCAAGGGCACTTTTGTGACGATGTAGTATTTCTGGAAGGTCAGTCTGGGTTAAGTGAGAGGGACCACAGAGAAACCCAGTGAGGAAGCCATTGTTTTCAGGTTTGGTTATGTGAACAGTAGGGCCTGACCTGAGTGACATAAAGAATTCTGTCACAGGGCTAGAGAGATGGCTCAGTAGTTAGGAGCGCTGACTGCTCTTGCAGAAGATCTGGCTCAGTTCCCAGCACCCACATGGTGGCTAACAACTGCCTGTAACTCCAGTTCTAAGGGAATCTGACTCCCTCTTCTGACTTCTGCAGACATTGTACAACATGAGTGCACATAAAATTAAAATAATAACTTATATTTAACAAAAGAATTCTGTCACTAACTAGGTTATGGGTAAAAGGAAATGAAGGTGTCTAGAGACTGAGTGACTGGAGGAGGTTATAGGCTGAGATGGGGACTCTAGACCACAAACCCAGTTTGATGCTAGGGATTGGGAATAAGGCAGGGAAACAAACATGCCTTTTGCAGAAGGCATTTGTGAATATTCATGTGGAAAGTGGGTCAGTGATGTGCTTTCATCCTCTTCCTACAATTAATACAGTGATGACAGAATTCTCAAATGTAAAAATAAGAAGGTGCTGGACTGTTAAGTGCTGTCATACGATTGTTCCAGCTGGCTCCTGCTGCCCAGGGGGCAGCACTGGAGGTAGCACTCTGAACAAGGTCATCTCTGTTTGCAGATATCAGTGTGGACCACCCTGATGAGAAGTCTATCATCACATATGTGGTGACTTACTACCACTACTTCTCTAAGATGAAGGCCTTGGCTGTTGAAGGAAAACGAATTGGGAAGGTGAGCTCACACCATTGTAGTAACTTGTGGCACATAAGTAAAGTTTGCGTCTTCCCACACTACAGCTGAGCCCCTTGTTCTCCTATGAACTCCAGTTTGCCACTAGCAAACAGTAGTTCATCGTGGCTTCTGTAAGTGGCAGCACAGAAGTAGAACCTTCTTTCAACAGGGTGACAGGCGGCTAGAGTGATGGCTAAAATCTCTTTAGGAAGGGAATTGAGCCATTGCAGACACAGACCTTCACTCTCCTCATCTTTCTAGGAAATAGAGTGTTGAGAATTGGATTAAGTTGGCTAATGCCATGGTCATGAAATCCTCATCATAATTTAGAAATCCCCAGTCTTGGGGCTGGAGAGATGGCTCAGGGATTAAGAGCACTGGCTGTTCTTGCAGAAGACCTTGTCTCAAATTCCAGCACCCACATAGCGGCTAACCATCCAGTTCCAGGGGATCTGATGCCCTCTTCTGTCCTCCACAGGCATTGCATGATACGAGTACACTTACATACACACAGGCATAACATTCATACATATAAAATAAAAATTAAAAACAAAAAAGTCAAGTGCTGCTGGTGCACGCCTTTAATCTCAGCACTGAGGACGCAGACACAGGTGGATCTCTTGAGTTCAATGGCCAGTCTGGTCCACATAGAGAGTTCCAGGATAGCTGGGGCTGCAGGGAGACCCTGTCTCAAAAAGACAAAATAAATTAAAAAATACATAAGTAAATTAATTAAATTTTATAAAAAAACCTCAGCCTATGTCTTATGTGACCCAAGTTCACCTATGATTTTTCAAAACCCAAAGACTTTTTTGCTTCTCTAGGAATCCCACAAGTCATTCAGTCTTTCCCTGTTGAGTGACTGTCTTTAGAACTTAATTACAGTTGAGTTAAGCAGTCATTGTTCATAAATAGTAGCCCTGGTCTGGGTTCCTATTTGCAAATAGGTCCTTGGGTTAAAATACTTCTGTCAAAGTAGCACAGAACTGTCCAAAAGCAACCACTACGTGTGGGTGTGCTTAATATAGGTTTGCAGCATGTTTTCCTCACGTGGTGACATCTTGATGTTCAGTTTCTCTAACCCTTGCTTACAGGTGCTTGACAACGCTATTGAAACAGAAAAAATGATTGAAAAGTATGAATCACTTGCCTCTGATCTTCTGGAATGGATCGAACAAACCATCATCATCCTGAACAACCGAAAATTTGCTAATTCACTGGTTGGGGTCCAACAGCAGCTTCAGGCATTCAACACTTACCGCACAGTGGAGAAACCACCTAAGTAAGATACAGATTATAATGTATTGCTGTTAATATGGAGTGCAGCCACCAGATGACCCCTGTTTTCTGACTTTCATGATGATCTCTCTCAATTCATTGCCTCCCACCAGTGGCCTGTTTTCTTCCTTTTCATCTGATTCTGTGTTGCTGAGACTTGCTTTTATGTGTGTGTGTTTTGCCTGTATGTATATATGTGCACCACGTGTGTACCTGGTGCCTTCAGGCCAGGAGAGGGCATTGGATCCCCTGGAATTGGAGTTGCAGACAGTTGTGAGTTTCCATGTGGGTGCTGGGAACTGAACCCTGGTCTTTTGCAAGAGTAGCCAATATTCTTAACCTCTGAGCCATCTCTCCAGCCCACTGAGACATCTTACAAGTCATGCTCCCCCTGAACTCTTTCTAGTGGGCTGTGCCAGTGACATAGGATATGTGGTAATCTTAAGAAATGATACAGGTTCCTAATCCCTTCTCAAAACCCTGTGTTGAATGTTTTTTAGAATATGTATAAGGATAATACAGTGAAGCCAGGTGTGGTGGCACATCTGTAATTCCAACACTCGGATTGAGGGAGGAGGATTTCTGAGTTCAGGCCAGCTTAGACTATATAGTAAAGTCCTGCCTCAAAAAACTGAAAAGAAAAATAGCGTAGTCTGTATGTTATATACGATAAAACTCTGAATGGATCTGAGACACTAACATATAATCAAGCCTACTAAATGCCTGTAGCAGAGTTTGTAAACGTTAATATTGTGTTAGATAAAGAAAGACAGTAAATCATTACATAGTAGTTAAGATCAGACTTTGTTACCTTAAAAGAAAAACAAACTTGTTTCTTTTTCCATGTAATATTTTTTCTTTGTTTAAAAAAACATTGTATGTGCTGTATGCACCCATGTGTTTTTTGTGTACGTGTTCAGAGGCCAGAGAGAACTTCCAGTATCCTGCTCTGTCACTCTTCACCTTATTCACCTGAGACACAGTCTCTTACTGAACCTGGAGCTGGACTAGCAGTAAGCCCTCTGCCTCTGCCCAGCTCTGCCTACTTGCTGTTTTACCAATGTCATCCTGCCCAGCTTTCTAATGTGAGTGCTAAAGATTGAGTTTTGATCCTCTGGCATGCACAGCAAGTGCTGTTACCTGTTGAGCCATTTCCATATCCCCCATCATAAAAGTTTCAAGTTCATAATTCTTTTTTTAATCTTTTTTTTTTTTCCTTCGTCTTTTTGAGACAGGGTCTCCCTGTAGCCCCAAGCTGTTCTGGAACTCACTATGTAGACCAGGCTGGCCTTGAACTCACAGAGATCTGCCTGCCCCTGCCTCCCGAGTGCTGGGATTAAAGGCATGCACCACCACTGTGTATTTCATACAGAACATCTTTTTTAAAAAATATTTGATTATTTTTATTTTATGTGTATACGTGTATTGCTTGCATGTAGGTAAGTGAACTCGTGTTGTATAATGCCTGTGGAGTACAGAAGAGACTGTCAGATCCCCTGGAACTGGAGTTAGGGACAGTTGTTAGCTGCCATGTGGGTTCTGGAATTCAAACCCAGTCTTCTTCAAGAACAATCAGTGTTCTTAACTTCTAAGCCAGCTCTATAGCCCCCCATACAGAACATCTTAATCAACTTTATACCCCCTTCCCTATTGGCACCCTCCCATACCCCCCCCCACTGGATTTCATACATTCTGTCATTTGTGTTAAGGACTATCATGTCAAATTAGTGTCTCCAGTTGTCTTTCAGTACAAGTTCATCCAATGAGGTCTAGTCAGTCTATCTAGAGCCCCTCCCTTTAAGAAGATCAAGTCTTCCTCACCCAGCAGTATAAGACTGGGGCCTGTTGTACATTTCCCCAGTTCTATGCTGGGTTTGGGTCTGCTTGAGTTTGCATGGGTCTTGTGCATGCTTATACCATTGCTGTAGGATCATATGAGAATGGTTCCAGGAGCCTGTACAACTCTTATTTCCATATGATCATGCACCTCCTCCCTGGCTCTTACAATTTTTCCAACCCCCTTTTCCGCAATGGTCCCTGAGCCCTGGGTAGGTAGATTTTAATATAGGAGTCCTGGCCAAGGACCTACACTCTATAGACTCTTACTCTCTACATTTTGGCCATTTGTGACTGTTTGTGTTCCTGGCCCTCTATTGCATGAGGGAGCTTCATTGATGAGAATTGAAAGATGCATTCATGTTCTCTTTATCCCTTATTCTATGTTCTGTGAGTCTTAGGTGTAGAGGTTGCATCATAGATGTGCCACTTAAGCTTGGGCAATTCACAGTTGTAGAACTCTAATAATCTCTGTTGAAAAAGAAGTTTCTTCGACAGGCGGTGACTGGGATACTTGTGTGTAAACTTAAGAATCCATATTTTGCACATAATTCCTATCTGCTATGGTCTGACTTCTCTTGAGTTCCTTCTTCCCCTTTATCCCCGTAGTTCCTTGTATAACCTTCCTTCTCCCCTCCCATTTAAATACCTCCATTGAGTTCACAATTCTTAAATAAGGATTATAGACTTTGCCTCTTGCTTCCTTTAGTTCAGATTCATCTTTTGTTGTTGTTGTTGTTCTTTTTGAGACAAGGACTCCCTGTAGCCCCAGCTTGCCTGGAACTCACTATGTAGACCAGGCTGGCCTCAAACTCAGAGATCAGCTTGCTTCTGCCTCCCAAATGCTGGGACTAACAGAGTCATCTTTTTTCTGAAAATTCAGTTGTGAATTCTTTGACAGGGTAGAAATTTAGGTACACATTTGAAATAATCCTGTTGATTCCTTCCCCCCAATTCTCCGAATGAAGTATAAGTCCATTGTCTAGGGCATAAAGTTTAAACCTTGACTGAGGTAATTAATAAAAGTGCTATGTCCTTGGCATACTCAAACATAATCCTAACAACAACAAATAGCCACAAAGAGAAAGCCACACTTCCAAGGTTTGTAAGGACCAATGACTAATCTTGCTAATTAATAATCATTCCACATAAATCAGACCAGAGGTAAACAGCTTTTAAAATTTCATGACTGTAAAATAGTTTTTCCTCTTAACAATGCAGTAAGTACATATATTTATAGCTGGTTTTCTCTGCACATAGATTTACTGAGAAGGGGAACTTGGAGGTGTTGCTTTTCACGATTCAGAGCAAGATGAGGGCTAACAATCAGAAGGTCTACATGCCACGTGAAGGGAAGCTCATCTCTGATATCAATAAGGTAAAACTGATCCATCTTGTTATGTTTTGACTCTGTCCTCTGGCAGGCTTTAGGTTCTCTCTGCTTGATTTCTGGGAGGGCAGGAGAATGCAGTAGTCACTCCCAACATTCCACACTGATGAATGCAGTGGATGGAGTATGTGTTGGGGGTGAGCAGAGGGAGGGTGGGGGTGTCCAGCCAGTACTTGCAGTAAACCAATCCACTGGCGCTTTGGAGGTAGTGTTGGACTTGGCTCAGCTGTGTTTAAATTGTTACTCAGATATGTATATATTCAGTTTATCCCTCCTCTGTCCAATGCAGTCGACTCAAACATCTTCAGATTATAAAAAGTAAAACTAGAACTAGAAACTTCATTCCATGTGTTTGAATCTCTGGGCTTTTTAGGCTGTGGATGTTGTTTCTGTCCCTGCGTCAGAGAAGCTGTCGGATAAACTATTTCCATTGTGCCTATTATACCTGCAAGTTTAGACTTGGACAGTAGACATTATTTCCAAATAAAAATTAAAAAAATCTCAAGCTCTGTTCATTTGTATACAGATTTCTTTGAATGCACAGTGTTTGGATTCTTGTGACGTAAAATAAAACGTTTTACAGGAATGAATTTAATGTGGACAGTTGGTTAGAATTTTGAAAGAAAAATTCAAGCCTGTGAAATTTTAAAATGTGGCTCTCGGTGGAGTGAATGAGAGATTTGTGATAACAATTTTATCCTAAGAAAACTCATTTACTTTTTTTATATGATCAGAGTTGTTTAGTTACTTTATAAATACTTCATTGTATGGCTCCATGTCTTTAACTGTTTTTTTTTCCAAGCATTAACACAGGACCTTTAGGCTTTGGTAGGAGAGAGGGTCTTCCTATGATACTACACTGAGAGAGGAAAATATCTTTTTCTCAAGGCTCAAGAGTCCATGAGGGTGGGAATGGGATTTTCCTTTCAAGTTCTGTGGTCATTTAGAGAAATACTAGCTGTTGATTGTAGCCAAGGTAGGTTCCTTGAACACTGCAGGAAACCATTCTTTTTTTAAATCTGCAGGCCTGGGAAAGACTGGAAAAAGCAGAACATGAGAGAGAACTGGCTCTGCGGAATGAGCTCATAAGGCAGGAGAAACTGGAACAGCTCGCCCGCAGATTCGATCGCAAGGCAGCTATGAGAGAGACTTGGCTAAGTGAAAACCAGCGTCTAGTGTCTCAGGTTCTGTTCTCTACACTACTAGCATGTTTTTGAGGTAGACTAAAAACATTGGCCGTTTTCAAGAGGACACAAGACAGCTGCTTATCAACATCCAGTACTGTGAAGTTAACTGACCAGTCTTCACACCCATTTCCTATTAAGAGGATGTTTATAATTTCCAGTACACTTTCTCTTCTATTTGTCTAACTTGTCATAGATTTGGAAGCATCTCAAACAGAGTGTTTAGAGCCTCTGAGTGTGTATGAATCATTCACATTTATATAAGCTTTAAAAGTTCCCCCATTCTTTCTCTCAATATTTGACCAACCTTCAAGGCAGTGACACTGGTCATGAAATAAAAAAGCAGCTTTCTTTCCCTTCACTTGACAAATTCCCACTATTCCAGTGTCTTAAGTCAGAAGCCAAATATGAGCTGGGGTCCTCTGTAAAGTAAGAAGTTGCTGATATGTTTTTAGGAGGCATCTGAGCTTAAGTAGACAGTTTTAAGTGTCCTAGGGATGGACTTTAGAGAGGCTCTGGGTGGTTCTCTCTCTCTCTCTCAATTGGGTGACTTATGTTTCATTCTGTTTTTGTGTAGGACAACTTTGGATTTGACCTTCCTGCAGTTGAGGCCGCCACCAAAAAGCATGAGGCCATTGAGACAGACATCGCTGCATATGAGGAACGTGTTCAGGCTGTGGTCGCTGTGGCCAGGGAACTTGAAGCAGAGAACTACCATGACATCAAACGCATCACAGCAAGGAAGGACAATGTCATCCGGCTCTGGGAATACTTGCTGGAACTGCTCAGGGCCAGGAGGCAGCGTCTCGAGATGAACCTGGGGCTGCAAAAGATATTCCAAGAAATGCTTTATATTATGGACTGGATGGATGAAATGAAGGTACCATGTGATTTCACAGTAGGGGAAGCCAGGGCTGATTCGACCAAACCTTTTCTTTGTGGGACTCACCCACTCATCTCCCGGCATACAGCTGAGCCCTTGTTTAATTCCCACTCTATAAAACCAGAGTGAGACCATATGAAGCTGGTTAGCTCACAGGTTAAATGAGATAGGACACGTGGGACAGGTGTAGCAAAGACCAGTTCTGTAGCTAGAGGTTGCTTGCTGTAATTTAGATCTAACTTTAGATATATTCCAGTGTAAAGACTCAAATTGTGATTTTCTTTGTTGTTAATTCTCAAGGTTAAACTAGCTTTTAATTGATCCCGTGATCTTTCTTTGAATGAGTGACACTAAAGAAAGATTGTGTGGCCAGGTAGGAGGGTGGTGGGTAGCACTGTTGGTCAGAGCATAGGCCAGAAGTTAGGAAGCCAGAGTCTGGACCTTGAGTGCTTGTGTTGCCTAATCACCTTTGAACTGCATTTTCTTTGTCTGTTCAAGTCTTCATTCTTCATTTCTTGTATCAATAGATTAAACAAGTAGTATTTTCCGAAGTACTGATTTATAGATGTTAAGATAAACATCTTTTTATGGAGCTGGTGCTTAGTATCTGCCTCATCTGGCTATTCAGAAGTTTTGGAGTTTGACAATGTGCAGATTGTGGGATAGAGCTGGATGGCAATAGTGTCAGTGCTGATTTGTGCTTTCTCTTTCCATTATTGACAGCTTTGAGCATAGTTGCAAGCTTTCCCCTACTTTCCTAAAGTCCTGCCATTGTGCCATAGCCTTTAACCATAGAATACTTACCTTTTTAAAGCAGTTCTCTGGTTGGAAGACTTTTAGACTTGAGAACAAAAGAGAACCATTTTCAGACAGTCCTATGAAGCCTCTTTTCTCTCAGTACACTGTGTTCCCAGGTTTGACCTTGTGCAGGAAAACGCCTACCCCAGATGCCAGTCTTCACTTGTTTCTTACCTCTTGAACTGCTCTGGCAAGGTCACCTGGTAACCACCAATTTTCCTCTGCTGTTGTCCCACATTTACAGTGATCTTAGGTATGGCCTTCCTTGATCTTCAAAAAGAAATTTTCATAAATATAGCAGAAAAGTAATTTTCATTTTAAGTCATGATATGCACACTATAATTCAGGTTAGCTTAGTTTCCCTGAGAAAAATGAAATAGAAATTCCATCTATTTCTCTAAGAGGATGTAGGTCACTTCATGGGAAAGAACTGACTGCTTGAAAAAAGAAAATGTCAGGGATTTCAAAATGAAAGGCACCTGATTACACTCTCTTTGGGTGGAAGATGAGGTATGTAAGCATTTCTAGTAGATTCTTCTATTGATTAGGTACATATAGAGGCATGCCAGTAAGCTCTTAGAAGAGAAAAACATTCTCTTAGAAGATGCCCTCTTTCTATTCTGTGCTTTAAAATAAAATTAATCTAGTACTTATTTCAGTTTAATTCAGTGAATTAAAGAAGCCTTTTATTTAGTATCTATTTATTACCAGGGCTGTAGCCAAAGTCCTGTGAAAAGCACAAAGACCACAGGAATTCTTGTGCTTGTGGGTGGGCTCACCATGAAATGGTGTGTTCCTAAGTGAATGTTGCAAAGAATTGCTAGAAAGTGAACAAAACAGCTACTGCATGTTTCACCAGCAACCATGAATGCTGTACTAAATGTGGATTGCCCTTATTCTGTGCTTTTAAATGTGGATTACATTTCTTCCAAGATAGATAGATGGTCCTGATCCTGAGCATGTTAGGCCTTTATTGATGCTAGCCTTCAGGTTCATTTTGTTTGTTCCGGTTTGTTTGGCATCATCTTCCCCAAAGATGGGGTCAGTGGCAAGTCAGAAGAAAGGTTCAGCTGGTATACTGAATCTGCTTGCTCCCAAGATTATGTTATACTGAAATAAAACTTGTATTCCCCAATGTTCTCTCTGTTGTCTCTTGTGTACAGGTGCTACTGTTATCTCAAGACTATGGCAAACACTTGCTTGGAGTAGAGGACTTATTACAGAAGCATGCTTTGGTTGAAGCAGACATCGCAATCCAAGCAGAGCGTGTAAGAGGTGTGAATGCTTCTGCCCAGAAGTTTGCAACAGATGGGGAAGGTAAGCACAGACCATTGTAAACATCACCTCTCAGACAACAGAGAAGTACATACATTATGTGGCAATGGGAGTTCTAACTAAATGTACCATTGTAGGTTCTGGTGGGACCATCTGCTTCTGGATCATGAGGAGTGCAGTACAGTGGCCTTCTCAACACTTGAGCTTTTTCTCTTTTTCTGAAATAGATGCATCCTTTCCTTAAGTGCTCATGCTGCCATTCCGTACTGAATGCAGATGTGTAACAATGAGCTGGGCATGGTGATGCATACTTTTAATCCCAGCTCTCAGGAGGCAGAGGCAGGCAGATTTCTGTGAGATCAAAGCCAGCCTGGTCTACATATTGAGTTCCAGGCCAGCTGGGACTACAGGAAAACTTTGTCTCAACAGACAAATGTGTACTGATGGCCTGCTATAGCTGCTCCAGGAGCTCCTAGCTTGAACTCCTGGTCACATATTCAGAAGGACTTGACTTTGCTTCTTAGATTTTTTTAAAGCAAATAAATGTAGCTGCCTTGTTATATTATTCCTATGCATTTTTGATTTATAAGTTATTGCTTTGTCTTCACTTAGGCCAAAAGAGTAATATGTGTCATTGCCTCTTCTTCCTGTTCCAGTCAATATCTCAGGAAATAACCCATTGCTTTCTTACATAACCCTGCCCTTAGAATTGAACGAGTGATCAAGTTAGAACATGGAGTAGAGCTTACTGCCTATTCTAGTTTGTTTCTCCATTGCTGTGACAAAACACTCTGACCACTACCAACTTGGGAGGAAAGGGTTTATTTAGTCTTACATCCTAAGTCACAGTTCATCAGGGAGCCCAAGGTAGGAACTCAGGACAGGAACCCGGAGGCAGGAGCTGGAGCACAGGCCGTGGAGGAATGCTGCTTACTGGCTTGCTCCCTTGGTCCCTGCTCAACCTGCTTTCTTATACAACATAGGCCCACCTGTCCAGGGGTGACACCACCCACAATGGGCTGGGCCCTCCCACATCACTCAACAATCAAGAAAGTGCCCCACCGATGTGGCCACAGGTCAGTCCAAAGGAGGCAGTTCCCCAATTGAGGCTCCTTCAACATAGGTGTGTCAAGTTGTCACTAAAGCTATCCAGCACACTGCCCTCAAATGAGGAGGAAGCCATTGTAAATTCCATTAGACATCCACATTCTTTCTTTGCTATTAAACAGGCTACAAGCCCTGTGACCCCCAGGTAATCAGAGACCGAGTGGCCCACATGGAGTTCTGCTATCAAGAGCTTTGTCAGCTGGCAGCTGAGCGTAGGGCCCGCCTGGAAGAGTCCCGTCGCCTTTGGAAGTTCTTCTGGGAGATGGCAGAAGAGGAAGGCTGGATTCGGGAGAAGGAGAAGATCCTATCCTCTGATGATTATGGGAAAGACTTGACTAGTGTCATGCGCTTACTCAGCAAGCACCGGGCGTTTGAGGATGAGATGAGCGGCCGCAGTGGCCACTTCGAGCAGGCCATCAAAGAAGGTGAGGACATGATCACAGAAGAGCACTTCGGATCAGAGAAGATCCGTGAGAGGATTGTTTACATCCGGGAGCAGTGGGCCAACCTGGAGCAGCTCTCAGCCATTCGGAAGAAACGCCTGGAGGAGGCCTCATTGCTGCATCAATTCCAGGCAGATGCCGACGACATTGATGCTTGGATGCTGGACATCCTCAAGATTGTTTCCAGCAACGATGTGGGCCATGATGAGTACTCCACACAGTCTCTGGTCAAGAAGCATAAGGATGTAGCAGAAGAGATCACTAACTACAGGCCCACTATCGACACACTGCATGAGCAAGCCAGTGCCCTCCCCCAGGCACACACAGAGTCTCCAGATGTGAGGGGCCGATTGGCAGGCATTGAGGAGCGCTACAAGGAGGTGGCGGAGCTAACACGGCTGAGGAAGCAGGCACTGCAGGATACCCTGGCCCTGTACAAGATGTTCAGCGAGGCTGATGCCTGTGAGCTCTGGATTGATGAGAAGGAGCAGTGGCTCAACAACATGCAGATTCCAGAGAAACTAGAGGACCTGGAGGTCATCCAGCACAGGTGAGTGGAAATTAATACCTGGGTGCCAAGCGTGTGCCTGCTGTGACTACCAGTGGTCACAGGAGTCACCACTATGTTGAATTTCCTTTTTCAGATTTGAGAGCCTAGAACCAGAAATGAATAACCAGGCTTCTCGGGTTGCCGTGGTGAACCAGATTGCACGCCAATTGATGCACAGTGGCCACCCCAGTGAGAAGGAAATCAAAGCTCAGCAGGACAAACTCAATACAAGGTAAACATGAGGCCAGTGATGTGCCAGCTGCTTTGTATAGGTCTGGGGAGGGTGAGGTTACTTGCTCAGGAACTCCCTGCACAGGATAACTGGCCTTACAGCACAGATATCAGGACATTGGCATCAGCTTTTCCACGTGTTCTTATCCTTGTTTTGCAAAAGGCAGCTCTTCTGGTGAGGTGACATCATTCAGGACATGAGTCAAGTTACCCAGTACCTTCCTCTCCCCACATTGAAGTTAGGGCCTTGGTGACCCAACCCAGTGTGATAAAGATAGCAAGATGGAACCTGTGTTCACCCTTTAAAAATGGTTTCTAGAGCAGGGTTCTAAAACGAGGCTTAATTTGCTGAAGAAAGCCTCCCAGTGTCAGGGAAGACCTGTCTCCCTGGTGCCTTTCTGTTTAACAGACACACTTGAGGAGGTTGCTCCAAATGCTGGGTTTGGGTTTGGGAAATGCTTCTTAGGAGCAATTGGGAGATAAGTGTAATGAGTATTGCAGATCTGAGTTACCAGACTCTGTGGAACAGATGTGCTATAACTATGTTTGTGTCATGCATCCCTCAGCCATTTGGTGTCCGGTTATTGAGTGACATGATTTTCAGAAAATTAGTCAAAGAAAGATGGAGGGGAAATTTGAGGCAGCTTTAACTCTCACTGTTGTTCATTTCCAGATCTAGCATAGATTCAGTCTCCCCTTCTCAGGCTGCTCTCTGCATTCACAGGTGGAGTCAGTTCAGAGAACTGGTCGACAGGAAAAAAGATGCTCTTCTGTCTGCTCTGAGCATCCAGAACTACCACCTGGAGTGCAATGAAACCAAATCCTGGATTCGAGAAAAGACCAAGGTTATTGAGTCTACCCAGGACCTTGGCAATGACCTGGCTGGTGTCATGGCCTTGCAGCGCAAGCTAACCGGCATGGAACGAGACTTGGTGGCCATTGAGGCGAAGCTGAGTGACCTGCAGAAGGAAGCAGAAAAGCTGGAGTCAGAGCACCCTGACCAGGCTCAAGCCATCCTATCTCGGCTGGCCGAGATCAGTGACGTATGGGAAGAGATGAAGACCACCTTGAAGAACCGAGAGGCTTCCCTGGGAGAGGCCAGCAAGCTGCAGCAGTTCCTGAGGGACTTGGATGACTTCCAGTCCTGGCTCTCCAGGACACAGACTGCTATTGCCTCCGAAGACATGCCCAACACCCTGACTGAGGCAGAGAAGCTTCTCACACAACATGAGAACATCAAAAATGAGATTGACAACTATGAGGAAGACTACCAGAAGATGAGGGACATGGGCGAGATGGTCACTCAGGGACAGACCGATGCCCAGTACATGTTTCTGCGGCAGCGGCTGCAGGCCTTAGACACTGGATGGAATGAGCTTCACAAAATGTGGGAGAACAGACAAAATCTTCTCTCACAGTCCCATGCTTACCAGCAGTTCCTTAGGGACACAAAGCAAGCCGAAGCCTTTCTTAACAACCAGGTAATGTTTTCATGGCCTTTGCTTCCATCCCATTGAAGCAGGCCCTGGCTGCTCTTTGAAGCTTTTGGCTAGCAACTGGTTTAAACTTTGCCTATATGAAATTAGATGGGTAATTTTGAAACAGATTTTTCTTTTTTTTGTTGACTCTTTTTTTGGGGGGTAGGGTGTCTTTTTGAAGACAGGGTTTCCCTGTAACCCCAGCTGGCCTGCAACTCACTGTGTAGACCAGGCTGCCCTTGAACTCACAGAGATCCACTTGCCTCTACCTCCCAAGTGCTGGGATTAAAGGCACACTATCATGCCCGGCCTTCTTTTGACTCTTAATGGCATTGAAATCTCTCACAATGTAGGGGACTAGAACTGAAAATTTCTGAGAAAGCTGTTTTGCCTTGTAAGTTATAGTTCTGTTGCAGTTACTATTGAGGACCATTTATTTTCACATAATATCTTATTTAATTTGTCAACATTCTGCCAGGTGTAATGGTATACACCTTTAACACCTGTACTCCAGAGGCAGAGGCAGGCTGATCTCTGAGATCCAGGCCAGCCTGGCCTACATAGGCCAACTTAGTCTATATAGCAGGTTCTAAGCCAACTGGGACTACAGGAATACCCTGTCTGAAAAATGAATAAAACAAAACAACAAAATTGAGAACAGTCTATGAGATGCTAATCCAATTTAAAGAATATAGTGAGGAATTTTTTTTTTAACCAGATGACTTATTTTTGCTCCAGAAAAATCAAGAACTTTATCCAAGGATACATGTAATAGAAACAGCTGAAGATGGCTGTCAAAATCAAACATTATTGATCTAATCTTAAAAGAGAGAGTATGGAGGATTTGCTGCTGTGGGCTTCGTGAGCACCAGAGGGCTCCAGCAGCTGGCTGATAAAGCTTTCCTTATTTTGGGAGAAACAATTTATAACATTTAACCACCTAGGGAAATTTAGTCACTTACGGTATCCACTTGGAGTTTTTGCTTCTTCATCCTTGATTTTATCTAATTCAAAGGAGTGTTTCATGGTAGTGCAGTGAAGCGAAGACTGAAAAGTATTCTGGCATAAAATGCATATAGGGCATAAGGAAATTTCATTAATATGTTATGCCACTCTGGTTTTTTTGGTTTTGTTTTTTCGTTTTTTTCTCTTTAAAATAAGGAGTATGTTTTGGCCCATACTGAAATGCCCACTACCCTGGAAGGAGCTGAAGCAGCTATTAAAAAACAAGAGGACTTCATGACCACCATGGATGCCAACGAGGAGAAGATCAATGCTGTTGTTGAGACAGGCCGGAGGCTGGTGAGCGATGGGAACATCAACTCAGATCGCATCCAGGAGAAGGTGGACTCTATTGATGACAGGTACAGTTTTCTGAGTGTTTGAAGGTCTTGTACCCTAGGACTGTCGAGTTTCTGAGTCACTGACCAAAAGTTCCTAGGACTGTCGAGTTTCTGAGTCACTGACCAAAAGTTCCTGGGACTTTGGGTTTAAGTTTCCGAGTGAGCAGAGTATAAGCACCTAGCAAAATAGCATCTGTGTACCCAGAAAAATCACATGACTGCCTGAATGTGATTCTTACAAAACATGGATAAGTGTCCACAAAATAAAAGAATACCTGGGAAACCAAGCTCATCCCTAACTATAGATTTTAAAAGGGCCATTATGCTGCATAGCAGTCTGTTACAAGCTGGGCTCTTAGAGAGTTGGCATGATAGGTCTCCTTGTAATACCAAGCAAGATGCACAGAGTGACCGTCGAACTATTAATAACTGGCAGTCAGACAGGGGGCTAATACCCAAAAGAACTCTCAACCCTGAGGAAAAGCAAGGCAAGGTTTATAAAGCTTAAGACCACAATTACATCATGCCAGGGGCAAGCCAGTAACCATAATTACATCAGATCACCATAGTTACACCAGACTAGGGGCAGGTCAGTTAACAAAAAGTTTCAACGAGGAAAAAACAAATTTCCCAGAATTGTAAAAACAGTGGGCTCCATGGATATGCAGGTATAGCTGGGGGGTAGTTGGACATGCTACCTGGCTACTTGTAAGTTTCCCATATTGTAGAAACAATGTACTCCCTGAAACTGCCTGCATACATTCTTCCTGCAGTGAGAATGACTGGGTAAAAACACAGGGTAAAGCAAAAGTCAGCTAGAGCAAAATGGAATTGAAATAGCTTTACCATTTCAGCCTGAGGAGACCTGAGAGCCAGCTTTTTCTCAGCCCAGGCCACATTCTCCTTCATCCACTGAAGCCTGTCAGGAAAGAGGAAGGGAAGGTATGAGTTGCTGGTCCCCAGCACAACAGAGCTGTGGGGGAACAGTACGTCTTTTCTTTGGAAAATTGGCATGGAGGCTGGGTGTGGTGGCGCATACCTTTAATCCCATCACCGGGAAGCAGAGGCAGGCAGATCTCTGAATTCAAGGCCACCCTGGGCTATACAGTAAGACCCTATCTCAAAAAACAAAAGGAAAGAGTATGGGCAGGGATACTGCTATTGCAGTGATGTTTTCCTTAATGATAGAAAAAGCTGTTTCTTCTTCATTAGGGCATTCTCCAGGATTGGACACTGTTCTGGATAGCTTTAGTTGTCAACTTGCCACACCTGGGTAGAGGGAGCCTCAATTGGGGGATTGCCTCCATTGGACTGGCCTGTGGCCATGTTTGTGGAATATTTTCTTGATTTTTGAGTGATGTGGGGGGACCCAGCCCCCTGTGAATGTGCCCCCCCCTGGGCGGGTTGTTCTGTTTTGCGGCGTGAGCAGGGGTCGGGGAAGCAAGCCAGTAAGCAGCATTCCTCCATGGCCTGTGCTTCAGTTCCTGCTTCCAGATTCCTACCTTGGGCTCCCTGATGAATTGTGACCTGGCAGATACAAGCCAAATAAACCCTTTCCTCTCCTCCCCAGGTTGTTGGTATTGGTCAGAGTGTTTTATTACAGCAATTGAAAGCAAACTAGAACAGATACTCTTTGACACACACACACACACATATTTTTTCCTCCGCCCGCCACCTCACTTCTTTTTCTTTTCTTTATAGTTTTTGAAGGTCAGTAATGCTATGATCCAAATTCTTGCCCTGTAATAAAGTGATAGGCCCAGGCAGATCAAAGTTCGGATGTACCATCATGGGTCAGTTCTGGGCTGGTCCATGTAGATCGGTCCTTAGCCTCTGTTCTAACATTCCTCTTCAGCTGCAGTTTAGGCTGAACTTGAAGGCTTATTCTCAGACTAATATCAGGGCTTCTCATCTGACCTTCATTTGTAGTTCAAAAGAACTGCTTCCTGGATGAATTGTCTTGCTTTCCACATTTGAAACAGTCCCCTGGGAGTCTGGGCCAGGTCCACTTAGAATAAGACATGAGATTCAAAGGGGAGTTACTCTTGTTTTCAGATGTAGCAATTCTACTTTTCTTGCATCAGGTTAGAACCTACCATCTATTCTAAGGGTTGTTTTATAAAAGAGGCAGGAGGATCTCTGTGAGTTCAAGGCCAGCCTGGTCTACATAGTGAGTTCAGCTGGGGCTACAGGGAGACCCTACTTCAAAAAGACAAAAAATAAAAATGAATTTTTTTACACCGGGTGTGGTATACACCTTTAATCCCAGCACTCCGGAGGCAGAGGCACGTGGATCTCTGTGAGTTCAAGGCCAGCCTGGTCTACATAATGAGTTTCAGGTCACCTGGGTTAAGGAGACCCTGTCTTAAAAAGACCAAAAAATAGGGCTGGAGAGATGGCTCAGTTTTTAACACTGACTGCTCTTGCAGAGGACCCAGGTTCGATTCCCAGCACCCACATGGTAGCTACGAACTGTCCTTAACTCCAGGTCCAGGGGAATCCGAAGCCCTCTTCTGACCTCCGTGGCATTGCACTACATGGGTGCACTCACATACATGATAAAAAGATCAAAAAATAGATAAATAAATCTACCCAAAGTCATCTTTTTTTTTTTAACCATTATACACTACTTTATTTAGCATTTTAACATTGAATACAGACATTCCAATAATTTCCATATGATTAGGGGAAAAACATAAACGCATGAAACAGAAACCATGCTAGTACTCACATACAAGCTTTTTACTTAACCCAAACACAAAACTGTTCCTTTATAATTTTGAAACTATTAAAAAGTATAAAATCATATTTTCTGATATTTTAACGAATCCTTAAATACTATAACAGTAAAATAAATGGCTACAAGAATAATCTTGTAATAGAGGCCTTAAGATAAATTTACTAAAAACCTTTGAAAACTGTCTTAAAATAGTAAATATAAAACTAGCCAAAATTATAAAACACTAGATAATTATTCAATTTATGTTGTCTCTCAATACTGGGCAAGCCCAAAGTCATCTTAAATGAACATGAGAACCAAAGATAGAGGAGTTCCTAATCTAAAGAAAATGAAATTCCTTCAAATCTTAGACCTCATTTTGTAAATTTAATACTTCCTTGTTTTTCCACATGAGATGTACACAGCAGGTTTTCCCAAGGCAAGCTTGGCCTTTATACATGTGCATTCAGACAGATGTGCAGCTGCCCTGCTGCTTCCTGGGTTTATTTATATATCCCACAGTGCTGCAGCTGCACAGGACTGTTGGAAGCAGGTGATAATGTCAAAACCAGTAACTGCTTGATATGTCTTAACCCTTAACCTGATTTTTTGGCGGGGGGGGGGGGGGGGTGGTCCTTAAGAGCCTGAGCTCCTAAAATTCCAGGGCTTTCTTAGGAGTCCTGAGTTTTAAAAATGGAATAGAAAAACATTCTACATTATTTATTGATAAACATAAGAAAGATGGCAGAAGAGGGTTTTCTGTTGATTCATCAGTAGTCTTGACAGTGGCAACGTAATATGTTTGTATTTTGCCCAAGTAGTATAATGTGTTAAGATCCTCCTTGCCAGAAGAAGCTACAGGAACCCCATTACCTAAGGGGGTGGGGATTAAATCCTCTTATGCATCAAATATATGCAGTGCCTTATTATTTCCATTCGTCATATTCTTGTAGTTCTTAGCTCTTCCTGCCAGAGCACTAGGAACAGAGTTGTTCCTCCAAGTCCCTCCAAGTGATAGCTACAGTCCACTAGCTGCTGTCAATTGTTCCATCTACACTCAGTGAGGGTGTATATCACATGTGGCATCACTGTAAGATCTTTCTTTCTCCTGGAGGACCTCTTGCAATCTCAGTCAACCCTGTGTTCTGTAAGCTACTCTTGCTTACTTCTGCTGCTGGGGCCGGCAGGCATGGAGCCTCCTGCCTTTGCCTCCAAAGTGTTGAGTTTTCAGGTATGTACCACAGCACCCAGTTTTGTATGGTGCTATGGACTGAACACAGGATGTCTCACACATCAGGCAAGCATTCTACCAACTGGGCTGCGTCCCCAGCCCATGTATTTTTGTATCTTATCCATCTTAACACACTGAATATAGTCTAGCTTTCTTGCAGGGATGGTGAGATGACAGAGAATTACCTTCATGGCGTACTTCTTGATCTTCACTGTAGAGCGCAACCTTATTGCAGTAATAGACCTTTTCCTGGCATTCACACTGCCGTTCTTCAGTTTCTGAAGACCTATGCCACTGGCACAGGAAGGAAATCTGCCACCAGTTTTTAGGTCAGGCTGAGAAGTGTGCACCTCCTTCTCACGTTGCTCACCAGTTTCAGTAAGAGCTTCCAGATCTTACAAGGTTTTTTGTCTTAAAGTTTGCTGGTTTTACTTCTTAAAATCTTAGCTACCCTATCAAGAGTAGAATCAAATAAGCATGTGATCTCATAGGTCTGAAATTTTTCATTCTTGGGTTTTGTTGGTGGTGGTGATAACGTTTTCCAGGACAGGAATTTATCACAGAAAACATTTATAAAAGCCAATTATGTGGTCATGTATATTTTCATAGCCTTGTACACAGTTGAGTTTTTTGTTTTTTGAGAATAAGTTTCAAATTCCTCCACAGAGTCAGTAATGGGTAGTTGTGCACAGTGCACACTCAGATTTTCTTTCTCTAGTATTAAAGAAGCAGCAAATTTACACAGTGAATGTCATTGGCCTGTTGTGTACCTTTGACAGGTATTTAGGTCTCTTTTGTACCATTGCTTACTTATTTGGAGGATGCTAAAATCTCTCCTTCAGTGTGCCTCTGTCAAATAATTCAGAATGGTGAGCAAATTCTTCTCAACAAATACAAAAACCCAAGAAAGAAATTGGCTTGTAAATTCTACATTTGTTTTTTAAGTTACTTTTATTCTTTGAACAGACATAGGAAGAATCGTGAAGCAGCCAGTGAACTTCTGATGAGACTAAAGGACAACCGAGATCTTCAGAAGTTCTTGCAAGATTGTCAAGAGGTATGTTGCCCTTCAGTCCATCCTTTTTTTGGTTTCCAACAATAGCTAGTAAGCATTTGGAAAAAAAAAGCCATTGAATTATAAAATGATTGAGGCCCGAAGTTCATCCCTATCACCCACTTGATTTGCAAGTTAAGAGGTAGGCCAGAGAATCAGCTATCACCTAGAGGAGCTAGATTATCAGTAATTTAGATTGTTAGCTTATCCATAATTTGTAATAAGTTAGTTTAGGACTGCACTGTAAAGTAAATTAGCTGCTTGTGGCTATTTGATTTTAAATAAAAATTTCAAGCATAGTTCTGTCAAACTGTCTCTATTTAAGTATATGGTTGCCAGTGCGACTGGTGGCTACCACATTGGACAACACAGACATACATCATTTCCAAAGATTCTAGTGGGGAGTGATGTCCAGAAATACCCTGTAACCTAAAAACATTTAGTGTTTTAACCCTTCAAAATAAGGTCCATTAAATAATGTGGAAGGAAAGAAGTAACATACTGAAACTACCTACCTATTAAAAAATAGACATTTTACTTATTTTTATTTTACATATATGTGTGTTTTGCCTACATGTATGTAAGTGCACCCATGTCATGCACTGACCTCAGAAGCCAAAAGAGGGTATCGGATTCCTAGAACTGGAGTTTCAGATGTTTGTTAGCCACTATGTGGATGCTGGGCACTATCTTGAATCCTCTGCAAGAGCAGCCAGTGCTCTTGACCACTGAACCATCTCTAGCCCACAAAAGCAGAAATTTAAAAATTATAAACCAGATTTCTTATTCACTTAAGACTTTAAAAATAACCATCTTTTAGCATCCTTAGATGTGTCTGATGTGCCAAGAGTAGTACTCCTGACATCAAACACCAAGTTTTAACATGTGGTAGTAATCTCTTGATTCTCATACTATTTCATGCTCCGCTGATACATGCATAAACAAACTTTGAAAACTAAAGTAGGCCAGAAAAAAGTAGTCTCTCTGTAAGCTGGTTAGAAAAAAAGCATGTAGCCGATTCCACATGTGTAAGTTCATGAACACATATTTCTCTGTCTGCCAGAGAACTCAGTGGAATTCAGTTCTTTCTGGTTTATTAGACTATATACCCTTGCATTCCAAAATGAGATGAGGAACATCCACAAAAAAATGCTAAGACCCTTGAGGGCAAGAGTAAAGGAGGCAGAATCAGTGTGTGAACTAAGAGTACAACTTAACTCATCACCATCGTCTTGCATACAAACCTGTAGCTGTACTTTCAATTAAGTACAGCCATCATGTTAGATCTTCTGTGACAAAAGCCATTCTTCATGTCCATTGATGTGCCGGCTTACTGTGAATTTTGCAGTGTGCTCTGGCTTAAGATGGAAAGTCCCTAAACTATGTTGCTTATTTCTGTCAGCTTTAAGCACCCAATTGACAAATCTAGTTCTCTTGGGGATTTTCCTGAAGACAGGAGTGCTTCTCCTAATGCCAGGTGGGCATAAGTAACCCATTTAGAAAGGATACTCAAAGAGGCATTCGTATTCCAAGACAGACCTATTGGAAAGCATGGGCTCTGAAGGGAGCCATGGAGAAGTATGTGTTAAGCTGTACTGAGCACCACTTGGCCTTTTGTACAGGAGGGAATGAAAGGGGATGAGCATTTGCAAGGGAGGGGGAGAAGAGCCTTCCAGATTGGTTTTTGTGTCACCTGATGTTTGCCGTAAAGCATTATCAGTGATGCATTGTTAACCTGAGATTGTATTCCTTTGTACAGAGGATTGATGAGATCAATTGCTCCTGATTTTTTGGTTTTTGTTTTGAAGACAAGAGTCTGACACTGTAGCTCAAGCTAGCCTAGAATTCACAATATAGCCAAGGCTTGCCTCACAGCAGTCTTCCTGCCTCAGTCTCCCAAGTTCTGAGATTACAGGCATAAGCCACCACACCTAGCCCTTACTTGTGCTTTTAGAGGGCAAATTAATAAAATGGAATTGATTAACCAAACTATGGTAATATCCAGGCTTTTAAGGGGCTGGAGAGATGGCTCAGCGATTAAGAACACTGACTGTTCTTACAGAAGATTCGGGTTCGAATCCCAGCACCCACATGGCAGCTAACAACTGTCTGTAACTCCAGTTCCAGGGAATCCGATGGTCTCTTCTGCCCTCAGTGGGCATTGCATGACACGGATACACTTACCTACATGCAGTCTATACAGGCATACACATAAAACAAAAATAATAATTTTTTAAAAAGCCCACAAGGAAGAAAGAGTACATGAAGTTACCAGAAAAAAGTGATGGGGAGATATGGGAGGAATTAGAGGGGAGGGAGGGAGTAGGCATAGATTTGATTAAAACACCTTATATGCATGTATGAAATTCTCAATAAATTGTTTACTTAAAAAAAAGAAAGCCCAGGCTTAAACAGAAAAGAATTTCAAGGACTAAGCAGATATGAGTGGCTAAGGTAAATCCTTAAGAGAAACTCATTTTTTATACCTGAAATTTCCAATACTTTGTTTTTTCCCACCTCAGTAAAGATTCATAAATAGAAATATGTAGGGAAAATTAATAAATAAAGTGACAGTCCTTCCCAGTGGAATCACAGGAAATGGTCAGCCTTGGTAGGTCTTTACATCTTTTTTTTCCAAAGTTCCTACAAATGGGCATCCTTGATTACAAGTTGACCTCTTAGCACACTCCTTGACTGAGTTCAATGACTTTCAGGCATGCCCAGGGGCTTGGGCCTGTATTCCCCACAGAGTACGCTGGAAATATTGGACTGTGCTTATTTTAATTGTCTAGGAGATTTGATTTATAGGCTTCCTTGTGACTGCTGTGCCAAGTAGCCCTGGTTCTTGAGCTCCCTGTTCTGCTTTCTCTGCAGAAACTTCCTGAAAAGTTGGCATAGCCATAGTGTCTATTAAGAATGTTGGATGTCCCACACCAGCATGTATAGTCTGCATGTGGCAAAATTTAGGTCAGGTTTTGGGGCTCCAGGATGATTAGTGTAACAATACCAGTGACCAAAATAAATAAATGAGTATGTACACACATTCCTGTGCTATAAACTTCCATTTTTCTGCTTTGTTTAAATATGCCCCATTTTAAGCCAGAATCTCTTGAGAATTTGTATAGATTTGACAATCTACCTTTTATGATGATAATTGTTTATATAGCACCCAGAGGTCAAATTCAATGCCTTTACTGGTTGTTTGTGTTCAACATCCAGAGAATCCAGAGATTTTTCATCCTGTCCTCCTCTTCCTTCTTCCTGGGTGCCTTGGCTAGAAGAGAAATAGATTGTAAGACCCATTCTTACCCATAACACTGGATGGGGCAACTATCACGAGAGCAATATAGTGGGAATAGCATCCCACTGTAAGTTTAGTGCAGTATTTTTTTTAAAAAATAGATGATTAAAATCTGACTATTTTGTTTTATTCTATCATATGCTCCTCTATTTTCTGAAGTAGAGATGTTTTATTTTATTCCCCGGGAGTTGTATATGGCACATAACTGTGAGTTCAGTGTTTTAATTCAGTGATTGTTCTTATCTTTTTCTAGTCTGCACAGTGGTCCAGAATGCTGATGAAGGGCTAGTAAACTGGCAAGTTCCATAGACCCACTGCATTGTGCTGTACTACATGATGGTTTATCTGTAGGACAATGTTTTCAGTAAAGAACAGATCTGTTTATAGACCTCTGATTTTTATGTGGTGCTTTCTCCTTTTTTTAATTAAAAAATTCCTCATGAGTAATTGTTATGCATAGTAAAAATATGTGAATGCCCTCAGGACTTTAAATCGATTGTGTGATTCCTCTGTGTATGTAGAATATGGGGAATTTTTTATCATTCATTTCCTTTTAGCCTCTTTTCTTCTTAAGTTGGATGAATGGCCACAGTATTTTATATTTTAGCCTCTTAGATAACTGGAAAATAGGTAATTCTTTTAATGTAGAAAACTTACTGATTTTATTGTTGTATGAGCATTGACTTTGAACCTCACCCCTTCTGGTTCTCCTTTATGATGAATAGCATGAGAAAGGTGTCTGGGTTTTCACCCATTCTCATAGTCAGCAGTTCTGATGTAACCTGCGTTGCCCTCCTTGAAATCATTTCTAAAGAACAGACATTCTGCTGTTGAAGTAAACATAGGAAGAAGTTGTCCCCGGCATTGGCCAGAGTGTGAATGAAAGGCCTTGGGAACGTTGATGCTGTAAGGGTTTCTTTGGTGTCGTGTCATTTGTAGACCTTGGGAGTTGGAACCGTGAGGATGTTCAGGTGCAGTCTTACTGTGAGCCCTGACTGGTATAAAAAGGAGCCACTCCTGCAGTTAAGAACACTGACTGTTCTTGCAGAAGACTTGGGTTCGAATCCCAGCACCCACATGACAGCTAACAACTGTCCATTACTTCAGTTCCAGGGCATCTGACAGCCTCTTCTGTCCTCCTCAGGCACTGCATGACATGGGCGCACTTACCTACACACAGACAATACACACATACACATAAAATAAAAAATATATATTTTTAAATGAGCCACTCACTTGTCACCCAAGTGAAATGAGATAGTCCTTGAAGACCCTATTTTGTAATCAGCTGAGTCTTCATTCCTTTGTATTCTCTGGCCTGGCCACTTGTAGTCAAGCAGGAACAAGCAGGGCTGGCTTGAGATGAAAGCCTACAGAAGACATGGGTCAGGGTCTGGTGTTTGGCTGACTCTCATCCCAAGTCTCTTGAGAATTTGCTTCAGTTTGTCAGCTGGCAAGCTTTTTGTGGCTTTTAAGAATTCCCTTTTAAGTGCAAATGTTAGGTCACAGAATCAACATCCTGTGAAGTGTTCTTGGTCTCAATTAATTGTTCTTTAGAGAATTAGAGGCTATAGAAAAGGAGGTGAAGGTGATTTAGACTTAAAGAAGATAATGAAAAAGGTATTGTTGCCTGAGCTCCACAGAGAGCAAGTTGTTGATGCTTTTGACATTCCCAGACATATGCCCATGTGGAGCATGGCAGTGGACAGGGAAGTGTTTTTTTCTTTTTTAAACAGGACTAAAAGTGTAAGATTGCCAAATAAATGACAGTCGATCATGATTATTATGTTATAGTTGACACAGGTATTTGGAAAAGAAAAAGGGTGGTATCTTGACATGGTTTTGGGCAGGGAAAGCTGACTGAATACCATTCAGTTTGAAAACAGGCTCAGTTTTTGTCCTTTTGGTTTTAACGTTAGGTACACAGTTTGGCGCAAACACAGAGGCAAGCTCTTTATATTGCATTCTTATCATGATGGATCAGAGTTGTAAAGTTAAATATTTGGTTGTCTGTTGGTACGGAAACATGCAGTATGACACAAATACGATCCTTTCCAGGTAGGGAAAAAAGCTTATGTCTGTGATGGAAGTTTCTGAATCCTTTCTGGTATTTCTCCCCAGCTGTCCCTCTGGATCAATGAGAAGATGCTTACAGCCCAGGATATGTCTTATGATGAAGCCAGAAATCTGCATAGTAAATGGTTAAAACATCAAGCATTTATGGCAGAGCTTGCATCCAACAAAGAATGGCTTGACAAAATTGAGAAGGTAGGTTAAATGATTGGTGAGATACATGCACTCCCATTTCCACATCATAACCGTGGTAAAGAGAAAAAACTTGGGAAAGGAAGGGGAGGAAATGAATTCCTTTTATTTAGGATACATCTTAGAACCTTATGTCGTCATTTACAAAGTTACATAGTGGTAGCAATCCCCCTTCCACTTACCAATTCTAACTTTAGCCCACCAGAAGGAAGGAAAGCAGGAACCCAACCAAGTAGCATAAGAGTGTTTGGTTTATCTTCCAGTGAATGCCAGGCATTTGGTCTCTGTTATGCATCTCATCTGTTGCTGCTGCTGCTTATCTACAAGTTGCCTTCCATCCCCATTGCATTAGTCATATGTTTACCTGTGCTGCATCATGGTCATCTTTATTAAATATCATTGCACAGAATTTTAAAATACTGTGCGTTTTAAATCTTTCCTAGTTTCCTTGTGGGGACTACTGTATATATACCCTACCCTATGATAATGGTTATGGTGTATAATGTTAGGATTGTGTGCTTTGTAACAGCAGTGTGTTGTGTGTTTCTCACCCTCCTTTCCTTTTTCTATTGTGTCAGGCTCCTAAGGGTTAAAATAATGTATGGTGTCTGCTCTTTAGGGAATGAAATTGTGGATTATCAGCACTAAATATCTCATTGCCCAGGTTGAAACTTTTAGAGCATGCAGCACTTACTGTTTACATCCCCTGAAATCATGCAGTGCATACAAGAGTTCATTGTTGACTTTATTGGGTGTTAACTTCATGGATGTATGTGTGTGTGGAATGAAGGGGTAAATCAAAGATCAGCTGTCGTGTTTAGGTTGGGTTTTTTTGGTTGTCGTTTTTGTTGTTGTTACACTAACATTTACTCTCTTACAAACTGTATTTACTTTTAACTTTGTTGATATGTGTTCTCCAGGAAGGAATGCAGCTCATTTCAGAAAAACCAGAGACTGAAGCTGTGGTGAAGGAGAAGCTCACTGGATTACATAAAATGTGGGAAGTCCTTGAATCCACCACCCAGACCAAGGCCCAGCGGCTCTTTGATGCAAATAAGGCTGAACTTTTCACCCAAAGCTGTGCAGATCTAGACAAATGGCTACATGGCCTAGAGAGTCAGATTCAGTCTGACGACTATGGCAAAGACCTTACCAGTGTCAATATTCTGCTGAAAAAGCAACAGGCGAGTGGGCAAGGCAGCCATCTACTGTGTATCTGTTTGACAGCTTTCCTCTTCATCATCCTCACTCACCCACCTGAGTTTCAGCCATTTGTCTTTTTTATGAAGGATTTTAGTACCCAGAGAAGTGCTCTTCCTGACAGCAGCATAGGGCATTTCCAGAGTCAATTCGAAAGATGAAGTGTTGGGTATCCATGCACAGTATACTTTTTTTTCTTTATTATTCTTGTTAATAAGTCTTACCACCATTCAGTAGTTGAGTAAATATTCATCTCATTCAATTCTCCATTCTATGCAAATAAAAATAATTATACTTCCCTTCTTTGCTGTATAATGTCTTAAATAAGCAATGATTATCTGGTTTGTTTACTACTTTATAGATGTAATAGATGACTCTGAAGGCAGATGAATTTACCTTGAATTAATGAGAAAATAGTTGCATTAAAAGTATAGCAGTGCTGGGCATGGTGATGCACGCCTTTAATCCCAGAACTCTGGAGGCAAAGCAGGCGGATCTTTGTGAGTTCGAGGCCAGCCTGGTCTACATAGTGAGTTCCAGGACAGCTGGAGCTACAGGGAGACCATGTCTCAAAAAAAAGACACAAAAAAAAGTATAGTAGTGGTATGGTCTGAGTCTACTTGCCCTTTAAACGTGAGGACCTGAGTTCTGTCTGCAGAACTCATGTAACAATGCTAGAAATGGTGGCATGCACTTGTAATCTAAGTGCTGGGTAGGCAGAAACAGGAGGGAGCCAACTAGTCTAGCTTAATTATTCAGCTCCAGGCCATTGAGGCCTTCTCTCAAAGGACGTGGATGGCATTCCTGAAGATAACACCCAAGTTTGTCTTCTGGGTATGCACACGTACACATAAAAGAAAAAAAAAAATTTTTTTTTTTTTTTTTGGTGTGTGTGTGTGTGTGTGTGTATTTTTTTTTAAAGATATGTTAGTGGCTAACCTTTCAAGTGACTCCCTGCCAGCTTTTGCAGTATATGACCAAGTCCTGGGCTCAACAGTAGAACCAGTCACTGGAAGACAGCATTGGCTGAATGCCGAGGCTGGCTTCTTCATTAAAGGGACACTCACTATTCTTTTTGCTAAATGGCTGGTTACTTTGTTCTTGGAGTTATTGTGTATTAAGATGCTTAGTTGTAGCTGCTTGCCTCCTCCTCTTCCTGGGAAGGGACTTAGTCTGAAGATGCTGGTTCCCTCTCTTAAGCCATCAGTGTTTGGTCTTTTCGGTGTAATAGTTCCTGAGTGAGGCACTTTAGCTACCACTTTTGCCCATTTTCTTCAAATAGCGAATGGGTAGAATGTGTCACTGATTATCCAGCATGATCCTATTCAACTTTGTTTGACAAAAATGAACATAACTTAATTTTCTTACTTGAAAGAACTGAAGCCTCAAGAGTGTATTCCTTTCTGATAGAGAAACTGGCTTCTGGATAGGCAAATGGGGATTGTCCTTTTCACAGAATTAATTCATGTCTTTTCCCTTTTTCAGTTACTTCAAGCTTTTAAAGTCCTAGAAAGGGATATTTTAAACATTAGCTTATGAGTTAGAGTGCTATTAGACTGATCAATCTTAAAACTATTTCTTGGGCTCTCTACTGTTTTAAGTGTCAGTTCGGGTCAGTCTTCTGCTTTGGCCAGTGCTCTAAACAAACATTTTGTTCGATCCTCTGTTTCCTCTGGCTCTGACGTAGTCTTGTTCCCTCAGATGCTGGAGAATCAAATGGAAGTGCGGAAGAAGGAGATTGAGGAACTGCAGAGCCAAGCCCAGGCACTAAGTCAGGAGGGGAAGAGCACTGATGAGGTGGACAGCAAACGCCTCACTGTGCAGACCAAGTTCATGGAGCTTCTCGAGCCCTTGAATGAAAGGAAGCATAATTTGTTGGCCTCCAAGGAGATCCATCAGTTCAACAGGGACGTGGAGGATGAGATCGTGAGTAGACCCTCCTCTGTCCTGAAACCTATGCTTGCTTCTCTGTTGAACCTACCCTGGGTCATGTCAGAGATTTGAGCCCTTGTAGTCCATTCTCCACACAATGCAGTGCTGTTCTTGCTGGTATTCTAGAGATAGCCCGGATTTTAATGCCACTAGAGCAGGGCTCTAACCAGTAGGGCTCACAGTGAGCCCAACACTGAGGATGAAGTTGGGAAGACTTAACTCCTGCCAATATCCAGGAGGAAGCATCTGTATCTCTTGTAGCCCTTTGAAGAAAGATTGGACACACTTCCATCGAAGCTGTGGCCCTTCCCTCCTTTTTACTCTTTTTCTTCTTTTTTGTCTTTTTGAGACAGGGTCTCCCTGTAGCCCCAGCTGTCCTGGAACTTAACTATGTAGACCAGGCTGGCCTTGAACTCAGAGATCCACCTACCTCTGCCTCCCGAGTGCTGGGACTACTTACTACCACCACGTCCAGCTCCCTCCTTTATGCTCTTATTTATGTCATTTATTTATTCTTCTGCATGATCTTGACCACTGCTTATTTTGAATTATTTCCAGTTATGGGTTGGCGAGAGGATGCCTTTGGCAACTTCCACAGATCATGGCCATAACCTTCAAACTGTACAGCTCTTAATAAAGAAAAATCAGGTAAGCATTTCTGCTTGGGCTAGCTATGTCTAATAATTGCTCTGAATCACAGGGCAGAGGAAGTATGAGAGCTTTGAAGGTTTGTTAGTTCTAATCTGTAATAGTTTGAAATAAGACCAGGTCATGGCCATTTAGCAAAACTCTGCCTTTTTCTCTTCTACACAGACCCTCCAGAAAGAAATCCAGGGACACCAGCCTCGCATTGATGACATCTTTGAGAGGAGCCAAAACATTATCACTGACAGCAGCAGCCTCAATGCCGAAGCTATCAGACAGAGGTTGGCTGACCTGAAGCAGCTGTGGGGACTCCTCATTGAGGAGACTGAGAAACGCCATAGACGACTGGAAGAGGCACACAAGGCCCAGCAGTACTACTTTGATGCAGCTGAAGCTGAAGCATGGATGAGTGAGCAGGAACTGTACATGATGTCTGAGGAGAAGGCCAAGGTGAGAGAAGATTCCTCCCTCCCATGAGGACACAGGAGGCATACAGAAGAGTATCCTCAACCTGAGTTTGTTCTTTATAACACATGTCACCTGCTGCCTTAAGATATTAAGAGGTACCTAAAGGTATCTAAAATCTGGCTGCTGTTACCCTTGGCATAACATTTTATTGTCTGAATTCTGGTAAGGTATTATATAAGGCTGACCTCAAACTCATGATCTTCTTGCCTTAGTCCTTCCTACTAGGATTACAAGTAGTTGCCAGTATGCCTGACTATCTTTTACTTCTTTAACAGAAGTTTGCCAGAACTTTATAGTATCACCTAAGCTATACAATATACAAAATGATTTTGAGACTGCTTAAAAGTATTTTAGAATTGTAAAGTGCTGTCATGTACACACTTGACAGGCAGGGAGTTTCAACTAGCCAAGATATACTAGGCTTGTCTGAGCGTAACTCTACCTTAAAGGAGCCTTGATCACTCTACATCTTCATGTTCTCCTTTGCAAAGGCCTCCTGTAGTCCATGGTGATGCTGTCAAATGTGTCTGTGTTCACGGCCATATCACACTGGTGTTTTTCTTTCTCATGAGACTTTCCCTTGCCCCACCATGCAGTTGTTAATTTGTTGCTCCAGCCAGTGCGTCCAGCAATAGTCATACCAGTCTGTTTCTTTGCAGGATGAGCAGAGTGCTGTCTCCATGTTGAAAAAGCACCAGATTTTGGAACAAGCCGTTGAGGACTATGCAGAGACTGTGCACCAGCTCTCCAAGACCAGCCGGGCCCTAGTGGCTGACAGCCATCCTGAAAGGTAAATGACACTTTTCTAAGCATGAGGCCAACCAGGCTGTTAAGTCCTTAGGGGGAGAGTTTCTTACTAACTTGCTCCAAAAGAAAGTGGCAACATTCATCATACATTAGTGGTGAAGTAGATCATTGGGAAACCTTCTTAAATAGACCCAAGAGCCTATGTTGAATAGGAAGGGTAAATTGTTACATTCAGAAGTTGGTCTTCTGGGTTAAATATTTTATGTTGGCCAAGAGCTGATTGGAAGATAATTAGTGTTGAGTCAGAAGTACAGGTTGACTTATAGATACAGGTAATTGAAAAACTTATCCTTGGGTTGAAAAAGTCACCCAGTTTAGGGAAGCAGTGATTTGTTTTAAGAGGACTGGTAGATAAGAATACCTAGCTCTGTAAAATGAAAGGGCTCTCAGGAAAAACAAAGCCATAGCACCTCCTAAGTCTTGCATGCTGAAAACTTACAATACCAGAGGGAAAACACAAGTAAGGGTATGGACTCACTACACTAGGCTGCGGTGTTAACTTGAGGAACAGTCCTTTTAGTCTTTTTCAAGAATTGCCTTTTAGGACTCAGAAAGGAAAGGAATTGACTTTGTGTGTTTATCCAAGACAAGGTAGGTTGGGAAAAATGAGAGCAAATGACTCTGTTGGTGTATGGGGTCCTTAAGGTGTTCATGATGAGATTCTCAAGAGAGTCACTTTCTTGGTCTCCAGGAACAGGCACCAGCAAATCCTTGTCCCTGATCTCCTTTTATAAGATTGTCCTGGTGAGAGATTGAAGAAGTGGGGAATTCAGTCTCCTGACTATACTCTCAGGACTCAGGAAACAGGAACATCCAGAGCCAATTGGGCTGGATGAGAAGAGCCTCAGTCCGGAGAGGAGCCATAGTGGGCAGTGTGTGCCAGATAGGGTATACTGTTGGTCCCTCTACAGTATAATACCTGACAGCCAACATTTGGCATTAACCCTTTACCAGCAAAAGAAGACCCTGACCTGCAGAGCCAGCAAGTGCTGAGTTAGGGTCCTTCCCCTTGATCTTTATATTCATGATGGTCCTTGGCCTTAAGTATTGTGTTTGGTTTCCATATTGGCTCTTCATTTGAAATTGAGGTCAGATTTCAGAGTTTTACTTGTCAGACTAAATAGGTTGAGAAGTTTGATGTGACATACTTTTACACTATCTCCCCCTCATTTGTTTTTCTCCTGAAGAAAGATGACATTTGAGGTCCTTTTCTCACAGTTCCCACTCTTTTGTAGTGAGCGCATTAGCATGCGGCAGTCCAAAGTGGATAAATTGTATGCTGGCCTGAAGGACCTTGCTGAAGAGAGGAGAGGAAAGCTTGATGAAAGGCACAGGTTATTCCAGCTCAACAGGGAGGTGGACGACCTGGAGCAGTGGATTGCTGAAAGGGAAGTGGTCGCAGGGTCCCATGAATTGGGACAGGACTACGAGCATGTCACGGCAAGTACTTGGGGCAGAGTGAATCATGGCAGATAAAATGCCTTAGATTGACTTCAGATGTCATGGGGTTAGTTTCAGTTTGGTACTTTGTCAGGTGACTTTAACTTAGATTGGCTTCTGTATCTTCTTCTTCCCTAATTCCAAGACACGGAGTCTCTACTTGTACTTTATATAATGAGCAAGGGGTTTTGGAGGTTTTAGAGTAAAGATCTATGGTTCTTAAGTCTTCCATGTAACTTGTTGCCTCCCAGTCAGCAACGATTTCTTTCTAAATAGCATTCATGTGACCAAGGTGTAAAATCTTCACAATGGTCTCAGTGATTTCTTTATGCACATTCCCATGTCAGATGTTACAAGAACGATTCCGGGAATTTGCTCGAGATACAGGAAACATTGGACAGGAGCGTGTGGATACAGTCAATCATATGGCAGATGACCTCATCAACTCTGGACATTCAGATGCTGCCACCATTGCTGAGTGGAAAGATGGCCTCAATGAAGCCTGGGCTGACCTCCTGGAGCTCATTGACACGAGAACACAGATTCTCGCCGCTTCCTATGAACTGCATAAGTTTTACCATGATGCCAAGGAGATCTTTGGCCGCATCCAGGACAAGCACAAGAAACTCCCTGAGGAGCTTGGAAGAGATCAGAACACTGTGGAGACCTTACAGAGAATGCACACCACCTTTGAACATGACATCCAGGCTTTGGGCACTCAGGTGGGTAGGGAGCTGCCCAGATCTAGGCAGTTTCTCTATAGAGCATCTTCGTGCATCTGGAGCATCTCTCTGTCTCTTGGATCCTCAAAATGTGCTCAAATTAAATACATGAATGCACACATTATTATAATCCATGCAGTTCTGACTTTATCACATTTACAAATGTTGTTAGAAGAACATGCTGGTGGTTAAATTACATAGATGCATTTATAAACATTTGCAAGTTACAGGCTTCAATAAGAGTTCTATTATATTAGCATATCCATCAGGATCATTTTAAAGCAGTTTGCCATCAGCCAACCCAAAAGAGAAATCTAGATTCCGGTTTTTGTTTTGTTATTACTTATTTTTATGTCTGTATGTATTCATGTGCACATGTGTGCAGGTGCCCACTGAGGCTAGATGAGGGTATCAGATCCTCTGGAGCTGGGGTTATAGGCGGTTGTAAGCTACCAGACATGGGTGTTGGAAACTGAATTCTGATCCTCTGTAAGAGCAGCAAGCATACTTAACCCACTGAGCTGTCTCTCCAACAGCTTGATTTTGTTTGTTTTGTTTTTTAAATGATTATGTAGGTTTATTTTTCTACATTGATTTCTTTTTTCTTAATTTTTTAGGTTAGCAAACAAAAGTGATGAATCTCATGGCAGTTTCATACATATTGCCCTCATTCATTCTCTCACACTGTTCTTCCCTTGTGTCCACTACTTCCACCCTCCTTCTTTTCCCCACATAGCCCCCCTTTCTGCTTTCTTGTCACATGTCTTCCATTACTTTCTCCTCACCCAACCTCCAAGATTCTTCCTCCCCTTTCATGATCTCCTTTCTAGTAGAGAACTAGATTCTAACATTTGAATATGCCTGGTCTTTTTCCTCCTGGTATTTTATTAAGTGGCTAACAGTAAGACTTTGTTTAAAGGATGGTTGATAGTGTAATAACAATGTAACAGCAAGAATCTAGTATATTCTTTTTCTAGTTTGCTTTCTATTCTCTGTAGTTGCCTGATCGGTCTTACATCTTGCAGTTGAAAAGTAAATTGGTTTTTTTCTCTCCCTAAATTTTATGGTCCAATAAAAGAAGCTGGTTTTGTTGAAGTTTTTATCTCTGAATAAATCAGGAGTTTTGTTCTTGTCTATTAATAGCATATTGATTATTTCAGGACTCAGCAAGCATTTTCTGTTCAAGACCAGCTTATAGATAGTTTGGACTTTGTGTGATATGCAGTCTCTATTGGATATAGATGCAATGCTTCTGTCTCAGCATACGGCAGTCACAGGCAGTGGGAAAATGAATGGGCAAGGGCTGTGTTCCAGTAAATATTTTCAAAAAAGAAGTATGTACACACATGTATGAGTACATACATACATACATACATATATACATACATACATACATAAATTTAAAGGCCGTGACAGATTCACTTGAGTGCATCAATCTCACTGGATGTTGGTACTTTGGGTTTGTTCTTTGGAGAGATCCCTTTGACTGCCTTTGTCTTCTGACCTACAACATTCTTAATTCATGTCACTTTCTGTGGCTGTGAGCTGATTTTCTTCTCTAAGCTTCCTTTTCCTGCTGCCTTGAGGATTAAGATGATTCTTATACAACATATGCCATAGCTCGGCATGGTGGTGCACACCTTTAATCCTAGCACTCAGGAGGTGAAAGCAGCCAGATATCTGAGTTTGCAGCCAGCCAGGGCTACACAGTAAGAACCTGTCTCAACCGCCCCGCCCCCAAGCCAAAAAAAAACATATGCCATAGTAAGGGGTCTATAAATGTTTACCTGTTATTGTTATATAACAAAGAGAAACTTTTGTGCTGCCTGGAGACAATTGGAAAACATTAGAAGCAGCATGCCAAGTCCTTCAAGTCTGCTGGTCTCCACCTCCTCACCATACCCAGTGGGTAAGCAGGTTACAGCAGGTAAATCCATGTGTGGTCCTCCTGCAAGCCTTAACCCACTGAATCAGTGCAGAAGGGATGGCTTTTGGCACCAGGTCCCAGCCCTGCTTGGCTCTGTTCTCTTGTGCCAGCTTGACCTGCCACTGTTTCTGTTGTGCATGAGAGCAGAACAGTAGAATGGGAGGAATCAACACGATGGTCTCGAGTGGCCAAAGCAGTGGGTAATTTGGTGTGAATTTTCATTGTTCTAGCCTCTCTCACCATTTTATTGTGAGAACCTGTTAAAAATAACCAGAGGCACAAGAAAAAGTTTTGAGAAGATAGGAAATTAGGTTTTCAAACAATTTCCTACAAATTTGGTCATGATAATTTGAATGTTATACCTTAAATGTAACTCAATACTAGAGAATATGTCCCATAGTACCTTAGGATATGGAGACCAAATCACCATGGAAACCAAATCCCATTGGTTTTTATTTGCATCTTTTTCAGAAACAACTTTTTTTTTTTCACCACCACTTAAGGTCCTTCTCTGTCAGTAATCCACTTCTCTTCTAGACCTTAGCATTGAATTTAACATTATCCGTAGAGCATCCCCCACATGATATTTCTCCAAATACTTCCATCACAAACATCCAAAAGTTGTTACTTTCCAGGACTGTTGTCTGTAGACTTTGATCACACAGATCTATCACCAAACAATGACTGAGTATCCATTCTTATATATGTCTGTTACACATTTGTCTTCATGCACAACACTGCTAATATGTTAAGTACTATATATAACACCTTAATATGTACACTAACATATAAAATAGCCACTAGTTTTGATTATAAAGGCAAATCCCCACCACCACCCAAAGTGATAGCCTATTCTTTTTCACCCTTTTTCACAGAAAGTAGAGTACAATGCATACAATCTGCATTTTTAAAAATTGTGTGTGGGGCAGGAGAGATGGCAAGAACACTGACTGTTCTTGCAGAAGACTCGGGTTCAAATCCCAGCACCCACATGGCAGCTAACAACTGTTTGTAACTAGTTCCAGGGGATCTGACAGCCTCTTCTGTCCTCCGTGGGCATGGCACAGCATGGGTGCACTTACCTTCGTGCAGGCATAACACTCATACACATAAAAAAATAATAAATAAAATATTTTTAAAATTGTATGTGCATTATGCGAAGTCTGTATCTGTGCCACAGTTGGAATAAGTTCCCTCTTTCCACCTTTATAGGTTATGGTGATTAAACTCAAGTTGCCAGGTTGTGTGGCAAATACCTTTTCCTGCTGAGACATCTCTCTGCTCCCTTTTTTCTTCTTTTTTAAGACAGGGTCTACAATAGCCCAGGCTGGCTTGAAACTGACCTTGGATTCCTGTTCCTCCTGCCTCTGCCTCCCAAGTTACTGGTTATTGGTATGTTTCACCATGCCCAGCCAGTCAAGGTATTTTGTTTTTAAATATATCTAGGTATGTCCCCACTCACATTGTCCTCATGTCCCAGGCTACCTCTAGGACATCTTTCCTCAGCTATCCTGCCAGTGTTCCTGTGATGTTTCATTTGTTTTACTACTTAAGCAAAACTTAATATATAGTTCAGTAGGTTTGTAGCAAATTTGGATTATTGTGACTTAGCTCTCCTCAGTGAAACAATAATTTTTCAAGGAGGCCTCTCAGTCTTGTCCTCCATTACAGTGTAAGCAAACTAGCAGGTAAGAAGATGAAATGGGTAATAGGGGAGGCTGCAGCAGTCAAATCCTGGCTCATCTTCCCTGTGGCTTTGCAGGTGAGGCAGCTGCAGGAGGATGCAGCCCGCCTCCAAGCAGCCTATGCAGGGGACAAGGCTGATGACATTCAGAAGCGTGAGAACGAGGTCCTGGAAGCCTGGAAGTCCCTGCTAGATGCTTGTGAGGGTCGCAGGGTGCGGCTGGTGGACACAGGAGACAAGTTCCGCTTCTTCAGCATGGTGCGCGACCTCATGCTCTGGATGGAAGACGTCATCAGGCAGATTGAAGCCCAGGAGAAACCCAGGTAATGTTCCTGGCTCTGGGATGTAGATCTTCAGGAACAGCCACTATTGTTCCACTTGTCTACCACAAGTGCTAAGGAACAAGGAGCCTGTGGTGTCGGCTCTCCTAGACTCTCTCCCTTCTACCACCACGTTGCATACTCACCCAGGCCTTTCTGCTGTGTCTCTGGACTTTGGGCACAACTGACTGCCTTATCATTGGGATAAGATGGCTTTTCTGAGTTATTTTTCTTTTGTCTTTGTTGCATTAAAAGTCACTGACAGCCAGGCATGGCGGCACACGTATTTAATCCCAGCACTCAGGAGGCAGAGGCAGGCAGATCTCTGTGGGATGGAGGCCAGCCTGGACTACATAGTGAGTTCCAGGCCAACTGGGGCTACAGGGAGACCCCGTCTCAAAAACATTTTCTATACATATTACAAAGGTGTTCTTTACCTTTTAACATCTGTTCTCAAGGTGTCCTGGAGTGATTAGTTAAGATTTATTTAATGTCTTCCCTTTAGTTTTATTTCATTCAAAGCAGTGAAGTTTAAGAGATGAATAAAATTAGGTGGAAAAATAACCGGCAATTCACTCCTGCCAACTCCTGCTGTAACTAAGGAGCTTTGCCATAGTAAATGAAATACTTTTTATCGTTGTTTATGTTTAAGAAGCAGTAGTATTCCTGGCTGGGCTCAGTAGATTCTAATCCATGAGGAGGTTTGATGGCATAACCAATCTTTGATTTCTAAGCCTCCTACCCCTCAGGTTATTCTGACATGTCCACTGCTGGGATTGAACCAGGGCCTTATACATGCTAAGCAAGCACTCTATCACTGAGCTCCATCTTTCTGTGCTCTCCCCATCCCCTTTTTGTGAGACAGGGTCTCACTAAATTACTGGACAGGCATTGAAATGCATTCCTTCTGCTTCAGCCTCCCAAGTAGCTGGCTTTGTTTTGTTTTGTTGTTTCTGAGAGAATATCTCATACAGCTCAAATTCCTTGTGTTCACTGGTAACTGAGGCTGGCTTTGAACTCCTAATCCTCCTGCCTCCACCTCTGGGAAGGCAGTTGTACAGTAACGTGCATTGCTTTTTTTGTTTTGTTCTGTTTGCTCTTCATTGTTTTGCTGAAACAAGGTCTCTATAGCTAGATTTGCCTCAAACCCACAGTCCTCCATGCCTTAGCCTCCCAAGTGCTAGGATTACAGGCTCTATTATTTCTTCAGATGTCAGTGAGGCTCTGTCAACACCTCTTTGAGGAACACAACTTGAGCCCATGACAGCTAATGCCTCAGGGTGCTTATTATTGCCTTTGTGCCTTGAAGGAACATCTATCTACCTTGAATTTTCAGAGTAGATTTGAACAGAAATCTAGTGGTTTTCTTGTGTGTTCCTAGTAAACATTTAGGGTTACTCAGATACTCATAGAGATCCACCTGCCTCTGCCTCCAAGTGCTGGGATTAAAGGCATGCTCCACCACACCCGGCTTAAAAGCTTGGTATTTTAAAGGAGTTGTTATTTGTTTATTTTTAGGGATGTGTCATCTGTTGAACTATTAATGAATAATCATCAAGGTATCAAAGCTGAAATTGATGCTCGTAATGACAGTTTCACAACTTGCATTGAACTTGGGAAATCCCTCCTGGCAAGAAAACACTACGCATCTGAGGAGGTAGGATACTGCTTTTGCTTTGGGACTGTGGCATGAATGCAGCTAGTGCTAGTATGTGAAATGATGCATTTTATGTGCAGGTGTATATGTGTACACAGAGAAACACATACAGTTGTCTCTCAGAATCCACAGTGCATTGGTTACAGGACTGTTTGAATATCAGAATCCATATATGGTTGAATACCTTATATAAAATGGCATAGTATTTATACATAACTTTAAATCATCTCTGGATCCCATGTAATACCTAACATGAAATAAATGATACATACATAGTTGTCATACTATATTATAGAATGACAAGAGAAAAGTCTACATGTTTAGTATAGCTGCAACTTTTTTCTAGTATTTTCACTCTGTGTTGGTTGTGTCCTTGAGTATAGAACCTACCAACAGGAACAGCTTCACAAATGCACATAGAGTCCCAGGTGTGAAAATAGCCTTTGCCACCTCTTTGATCAGTACTGTAGTGGTCGACACCCCTCTCTATTGCATTTGGCCTTCTTGAATGGCTGATTATAGATTCTGGTTAGGATGGCAGGTTCTTCTTATGGTACCCTTCACAGGAACGGATGTCTTTCCTCAAAGAGAAGCCAGGACATTGCTAATATTACTATTCTTCTCTTTGTGAGTGTGATCATTTCAGGGAGCCCCCAAAGTCCAGTGGGGCCAGCACATGGTTCACCATTTGACCACAAAGCAGAGCTCCCATCCATTCTGGAAAATAGTCATGCTTTTTTCCTCTCCCAAGACACAAAAGAGACTTCTTAAGGGTAGTCTCTGTAGAAAATAAATTTTCTTGTACGAAGTGCCCATCAAGGGAAAAGACAAAAGGTGGTGCTGCATTTTATTAAAATCTGGGGTCCTTATTTTTATGCAGATCAAGGAAAAGTTACTACAGTTGACAGAAAAAAGAAAAGAAATGATTGACAAGTGGGAAGACCGATGGGAATGGTTAAGACTGAGTAAGGACGTACTTCATTTTTCTTCTCCATTTGAATGCATGCAAATTAATTTTTCTGCTTTAATTAATACGATGTTATCATTTAATGATTTTTAAAGTTCTAGGTGCCTCTTTTTCAGTGCCTTATTTCTTGCTGCCTACTTTTTTTTTCCCCCAGTCTTTTTTTGAGACAGAGTCTCCCTCTAGCTCCAGCTGGCATGGAACTCTCTATGTAGACCAGGCTGGCCTGGCCTTGAATTCAGAGATCCGCCTGCCTCTGCCTCCCGAGTGCTGGGATTAAAGGCATGCATCACCACACCCGGCATTGCCTACTGTTTTTAAGAAGTCCTGGGCACTGAGATTGCTCAGCAGGTAAAGGTGCTTACCCACCAAGGACCTTAGTTCAAACCCCAGGAACATTTGGTGTAAGAATAGAACTGGTTCCTGCAAATTGTCCTCTGATCTCCATAGTACATGCACTCATGCACATACTCAAATAAATAAATGAATGTCATCTTAAAGATTTCCCAACTCTGCTTCCACTTACAGTGAAGATTTAAAAACAAAAAAGTTCCATAAGACATAATCATTATTTTTCACCCCACAGTTGGTCACAGTGTTGTGTATATTTTAGAACAGCAGGAAGGTAACAGTTTGGCATCCCTCTAGGAGAATAGAGACAGAAGCTTCCCAATTACCTTTAAGAACAATTCTTTTTAAAAATACTTTATTATTTTTATGTGTATGAGTGTATTGTCTGCATGTGTGTAAATGCACCCAGGTTGTGCAGTGCCCACAGAGGCCAGAAGAGTGTCAAATCCCCTGGAACTGGAGTTACAGACAGTTGTTAGCTGCCGTGTGGGTGCTGGGAATTGAACCTAGTTCTTTTGACCACCGTGCCATCTCTATGGCCTCAGAAGAATTATTTTATGAATTAAGAAAGTGAAAAATTGGCCTAAGTATTATATTTAGTGTTCTTAGTGGAAAGTTGATGACATACTAAAGTCTAACCCCTTTTAAGATTTTGCAGTGAATTGGACATTTTGCTTAAGTGTTTTTAAATAAATTTCTGTATTTAATCTCTATAATAACCTCATGATGATAAAGGAGATATAGATATATAGATATATATAAAATTTTTGTTCTGTTTTTTAAAATAAGGTCTCCCTGTAGGCCCAGCTGGCATGGAATTCGCTATGTAAATCAGGCTTGCCTCAATCTCAGATCTTCCTATCTCTGTCTCCCAGGTGCTAGGATTAAAGGTGTGCACCACCACATCTGGCATTAGGTTATATTTTTAATCTTCATTTTATAAGGAATATGAGCCCTCACAGGCTATATAATACTCAGTATTAAGAATAGCACCTGGTTGGTTTAAACACTAAAAGCTCAATTCAAGCATTATTTGACATACTCTTGACATTCTGTTTTGATGTACTAGGCTTTGCTTATAATTTCAGCCTCATTCCTCCTCATTGTAGACTCTTGCTAGAACTAATTCTAAAGAGCCTTTTATGAAAGATGTGTAGAAGACCCAGTAAAGGCACATCCTGTTGGGCCTAGAACCCTCAGATAACCCATTTTAGGTCATTCTTTTAATGAAGATTTCATTTGTAATTTTTGAGAACCTGGGAACAATTCCTTTGTTTAGCAAAACTCATATCCTAACTGCTGTGAACTAGATAGCAGACAGTAGTCTGGGTATAGAGAGATGACTTTCATGGTCCCCACCTTGAAGAATTGTTAAGTCCCCTGTCCCTAGATAGAGAAGGATCTGACATGTTAGGGTCTATCAGGATGTCAAAATGAGATGACCAGCTTGCTCCAGGCACACTGGTGCTTCCTACAGTTCATTTCTTCTCTGAGCGGCTCTAGACACTGCTGCATGAAACACACTGAAAAGTAATGTTCACAGTAATATGAAACCAGGCTCTAATCCACTTCCTTGTAACTGCAGTGAAGGAGAGCTTTTCCTCATGTGGAGGAACACAGTGAACACGGCAAGAGTCTTGCGCCTACCTTTCCCCACAACCTTCCCTAGTGTTCCCAAGAGAAAACAGAACTCCTCCCTAATAAAAGGTGATGTATAGATACCTGCTCCACAACATAGTCTGGCATGTGTAAGTTATACATCCTGCAGCCCTGGCTGTGAGCTTTTATCACTCAGGAATTAGAACTGTATGAACAGAAAACATTCTAGACCTGTACTATCCAGTTTGAGAGTCACTGTATCATATAAAGCTCTTGGAAAGTAAAAATGTTCTTGAATTGATGTTGCAATATGTACCTTAAGTATAAAATCCACCTTGTAGTCACACTTCGCAAAAAAAAAAAAAAAAGTCAAAAAATAATATTTTGTGGTGCTTACTTTTTTTTTCTTTTCTTTTTTGTCTTTTTGAGGTAGGGTCTCCCTGTAGCCCTAGCTAGCTGTCCTGAAACTCACTCTGTAGGCCAAGCTGGCCTTGAACTCACAGAGATCTGCCAACCTCTGCTATTGGGTTAAATTAAAATCCAGTTAAAGCAAATTGCACCTATTTTTAAAAACTCTTATTAATATGATGCTTGGAGAAATTAAAGTTGCCTGTGTGGCTTACTGAATTTGCATTGGCTGGCATTACCAGTAGTATAGATGATAAGTTGGTTGTGCACGGGGCAATGGTGTTATGTTGCCCTGTGATCCACACTCACTCTTGGTACCCTATGCAGTTTTGGAGGTCCATCAGTTCTCAAGGGATGCTAGTGTGGCTGAGGCTTGGCTGCTCGGACAGGAGCCCTACCTATCCAGCCGTGAAATCGGCCAGAGCGTGGACGAAGTGGAGAAGCTCATCAAGCGCCATGAGGCATTTGAAAAGTCTGCAGCAACCTGGGATGAGAGATTCTCTGCCCTGGAAAGGCTGACAACAGTAAGTGGCCTCAGGGTGCTGGGCATAATGCTTTGCTTATCATAGCTTAATCTTGGGCCACTGTTAAATCATCTCCAGTCCCAGTAATCTCTTCTCCCAATCAAGGCTTTATAGTAGAGCTTGGACACTGATGTTTTTTCTTCTGAAACTTTTACACTCATGAAAAATGGATTCAATTCTGGGGATTCAGTATGTACCTATATCCATTTATGTTAAAACAGAGTACTTTAGAGTACATACTCCTCAGGAAACGGATTCATTTTAGGTAGACGATTGTATGGATTTTTTTTTTTAATGTATGAATGTTTTGCCTGCATGTATGTAAGTGCACCACGTGCGTACATTGTCCACAGAGTCTAGAAGAAGGCATCTGATTCCCTGGAACTGGAGTTACGGACAGTTGTTAGCTGCCATGTGGGTCCTGGGAGCCAAGCCCAGGTCCTCTGCAACAGAATCCAGTACTCTTACCCACTGAGCCATCTTTCCAGCTCCCTATTCTGTGGCTTTAAAAAAAATTTTTTTAAGGCACTTGAGGGATGGCCCAGCTGTTATGAGCAGTAGCTGCTCTTCAGAGGATCTGGGTTCAATTCCTACAGTACCCCCTTGGCAGTAACAACTGTCCGTAACTCCAGTTCCAGGGTATCTTCTGATTTCCTTGGGCATTGGGCGCACTTAAACACTTGCAGGCAATACCCTCATACACATAAAATTAAAATAATTAAAATAGAATATCTTTTTCTAAAGTTTTTTAAATGTTTTCCTACCACAACACAGCTGGCTTCCATGAGAATTTTTGTGAGTCTATATTGGGTGTTTATTGAGACCTCATGGAAAGTCTAGCTTAGTCTCCCAGCAAAGTTTCCTTCTCAACATTGAGAACTCAAAGTTGAGTTAATTTTGAAATTCAGTCCCCACTCCCAGGAGGTATACCACTGCCTGAAGGAGTTTGTCCAGCTCAGTGTACAGCCCCTATTCCCTTGCAGTATAGGTTGTAACTGCAGTACGTCCCCATGGATGTGCTGCCATTGTGCTCGCGATGTTGACGCTTGAGGTTGTCCAGCATAAACCAGTGTAGAAAAAGTCTCCCACGTTTCCAGAGCCCTTTCCATAAAAGCAACAGGGGTGTTTGTCCTAATAAATAGCACCCTTTTCTCCCTCAGCTGGAATTACTGGAAGTGCGCAGACAGCAAGAGGAAGAAGAAAGGAAGAGGCGGCCGCCTTCTCCAGAGCCCAGCACGAAGGTTTCAGAGGAGGCCGAGTCCCAACAATGGTGAGGCACAGGAAGTCTGAGAGACTAGAACCTTAGTTTCAGTGGCAACTAACGTTTATGAAACATCTGATCTAAATCTTGCCTTGTGGGACTAGGCTACATATCCTTCATATTCATTATTTCATTATACAATTTAGAACCCATGTAGTCATCCCAAGTAACAACTGAACATAGTAGTAACTTGACAACAGAATGGCAGGTGGCAGAATAAAATGTTGACGACAACATCCATGCATTTACACACACACACACACACACACACACAGACACACACACCATCATCATCATCTTCTTCATTTTTCCATATGATTCAATGGATAGGACACACTGCTCAGATTTTAGGCCAGTGGTTTTTGTGATGAAAAGGGCAGAACTGATTCTCTGTTTGCAGAAGGCTAACAGTTTTGCTGGGTTATAAACTCCATGAGAACTTCTAAGGTACCTTTATTCGGTGGAGGTGGTAACAGGGTTTCTGTAGGCTTACAAAGGCTATCTGAAACGTGAAAGTGCTAAGATTACATTGTGTGAAAAGAAGGGTCCACTTATGTTTTCTTATTTTTTTCTTTCTCCTCCTCCTCCCTTTCTTTCCCTCTAACCTCTTTTTTTTTTTTTTTTTTTCTATCTCACTTTAATAGGGATACTTCAAAAGGAGAGCAAGTTTCCCAGAATGGTTTGCCAGCCGAGCAGGGATCTCCACGGGTTAGTTACCGCTCTCAAACCTACCAAAACTACAAAAACTTTAATAGCAGACGGACAGCCAGTGATCAGTCATGGTCTGGATTGTGAAGTTCACTACCATTTGTCAAGAACCACTTTTTCCACATCCTGTTGGTTTTGACTTTTGACTTCTACTTCATCCAAAGTGTTAAATTTTTTACCTAATTCTTAGCCTTCCTTGGTTTTATATTTGTTTGCATTTAATTTATGTTTATTTGAATCTCCTAATTTCTGGATGCCCATTGCCTTAAAGCAGCATACTTATTTTTTGTTTATTTGTTGTGAGCTTTTTACTTAAGATTTTACAGTGACACCCTTAACGTGAGTAACTGAAATTAAAAGACATTATACCATAATGAAGAAGAAATCTAGAATCTTAACAGGTATGGCACATCCAAGTTACACTAACAGGCCACAGTACTGTACTATAGGTTTGTGTTATTTACAGATATTATTAACCCGAATTAGTTTAGTTACTAAAAAGACTGATTTTATAAGGAAGGAGACATTTGCTATTAAGATTAAAGCCTAAAGTCAATTTTGAAACATTCCATGAAGAATGCATTCATTGAAGATGAGAGAAAAGAAGTTGAATCTTCTTGGGAAGCTTTTTACATTTTAAGTACAGGATCCCAAGTTTTGAGACCCTTGGGTCATTTATTACTTTGTACAAACCCAATCCTTTTTTTTTTCCTGCCAAGTCCTAAGCTGAGAACCATAGGCTTCTGTGCAGCAGATGTTGCAGCCAGCCTGGGGAATAAATTGTGTGCTGGCTGCTGCCACCAGCTCTGTCTTGGTTAATGTCAGCACTCCCAGGACTCAGGACATGGCAGGTGCCAGCAATTCACAGCTTGTTTTGGAAGCTGCCTACCAGACTTTAGGCCTCTCCATTCAGTCAAAGACTCTAGGGTGTCAAACTATGTTTTAATTTTTGAAACAAATTGAACAAAAGCCATTTTGGTTCATCCTGACTACTTGAACGATACACTTGATGGCCCCTGCCTGGGAGCACTTGGAGGCTTCCTGGCTCTAGAGGGTTACTTCAGTGTCTCTATAGATGGAAATTCTGTTGTATATCTCAAATGAATCTTCTGATTCATTCCTCTTCTCAAGACTCTTTGTGGTATTCTCTAGTAAAGAGTCTTGTAGGATGGTATGTATCAGACAGACCACTAGCAGGAGTTGAAAATGTTTTAACAGAAATCCTTTTCCTTAGGAATAAAAGCTGAGGAAAGAGGTGGTTTCCTGGTTCTGATCAAAACAAAACAAAACTCGTATTACATCAAAGCCTTGCAAGACAGTCACTTGTTCATTTGCCATATTTAGATGTGTTAGTGGAATCAGAAACCTGTTTGGTATGTGTTCTCCATGAGCTAAGTCTAATTTGTCTTTTCATTTCATGATGCTTTTTTTTTTCTTTTGTCAGGATAACATCATATAGCATCTTGTTTGTTTTCCTAATCTCTATGTACATACCTATCTACCTCTGACTGTAGATGGGTATATAGATAGATGCCAAGCTTCTTACATTCTGGGGGTAGTATGCACCATTATTGGGTCTCTGCCTTAAAACACATCCAAATTCATTTTAGAAAACACTATGGCTTTTTACTCGGTTTAGGAAGCCTGACCATGTGTTTATGGCCCCAAATCATATTATGTGTGTCACCGATCTATATGTGTGTTTTATATATATGTGGTACTTCCATATATATATATATATATATGTATGTATGTATGTATGTGTGTGTGTCTTTAAATTTTGTATCATACAGACTGATACCCAATTTTAATGTTTTTTATATTCAAAAGAAAAAAAAACATATAAGCACACAAGACAGGAGTGCTGTGATGCTTTTTGGCATTTGCTCTCATGCCTATTTTTGTTTATATTTTCAATTAACAATTGGATTGTATTGGAAGAAGAAAACACAGTTTCATTCTTTCAAGTGATGATGCAGAGACTCAAGTTAATGAATTTGAAAATGGTGTTGCTTCGTGTCCTTGGAAGACCAATCAGGTGTTTCCTGTGCTCCTAGTTGTCACGTTGCATTTATGTTCACCTCCTGATTTCAGTATCTCAGACGTGCCTGGCCACTAAAGCACTCTGAACTAATTGCTAAAGAGAAGCAACGTGGGGTGGGGGGCATATTCACATGTACCCACTGTTTAATCATAGCACTATGATTTGCTTTTGATGTTTGTCTCTAGTGGTGTGTTGTCTGTTGGCATGCTTAAAGCACATGTCCATTAAAATTCATTTTGTTCCTTTTATTTTCCTTGTTTTCTTGGTTAGTGGTTCATTTGCATAAACATTAATTATCTCTGCATACTGGTTTGGGGGTTTCTCTTTCTTTCTAACTCTAAAGAAAAAATTTTTGCTGCAGAATTTCCTTCAGAAGAGACTTCCCTTGACTTTTCACCTACCTTGGAGTCTGACCAACTTTGATAAATTGTAGCCTTTTCCAGATAAACCTCTGCCTATCCAGGTGCCACTAATGGTTTTTAAGTCAAAACTGCAGCACTAAATTTTTTTTTAACCTGGTGTCTGTACATACTAACCCCATGTTTCTCTGGACTCACACCTGGCTCAGGCCTTCCACACCAAACTCACACTTGCTCACCACAAGGTTCATGAGATCTCACACTAGAAGAGATTTGTCAACTATAAAATCCACTCAGCATTCTTTTGGTTTGGAGTTTTAGTTCTTGGTAATTTCCCTTCCTCAATTCTCCCCTCACAGTGAAAAAAGAAGTCAGGTGTGGTGGTACATACCTATAACCCCAGCTACTGGGGACACTCAGGCAGGAGAAATGGGAGTTTTAGCCCATCATGATCAATCTAGCAAGACACTGTCTGAAAATCACAAAGTGAAAAGGAGAAAAAAAATTTCAGTAGCCCATTGCTCATACACACGTGGTCACAAAACTGCACTTGCAAGGCCAGGATAGCTATGCACTATACCCCCATATACGTTTTTGCCCACCCTAATTATTTATTTTCCATATTGATATGAGAATGGAGAATTCTAATTAAAAACACCCTTAAAATTGTACAGTCAATAGTCATACCCTAAACCTTAATGTTAATTATGGTAGTTTACATAAATTTGTGGTGCTCTAGCCCCTGCCAACTTTTCATTACCCTTTTCCCAGATTATTAACTTTGTTTGAAATTATGTACTGGGCCCATCCATCTAGATAAGACCTAAGTAAGAGAGTTGACAGATCTGAGTGTTACAGTGGTGGTGGCCAGTCTGCCGCTTATCCTGCCAAGGTTGTTGCTGCTAATTTGGTGTCACTCTGATTCTGGGCAGCCATGGTGGGGGATATAGCTAATGAGTGTGCCATTGATACTTCCCTGTTTGTCCGTGTATGAGGGGTGCAGGTTGTCTGTAATCTACTAAAGCATCAGCCACACCCAGCTTTTAGTAACTCGCTAATCCATACCCCAGATGTAGCAGCCAGGGGCTGCTACAGTTAATGGTACACAGTTGATGGTACACAGGCTGAAAACGATAATGAATCAAGACCCTACTACATTTCCAAAGCCGAAAAACCGTGTGGGTTACAATTTAAGTGAGCTTGGGAAGGAACGCTCCTGAAGACGTCTCCAGACTGAAGGGTCAGAGCCGCTGGAAGCCTGGCTGTCTCTGGGCTCTCGTCTCAGTGCAGCAAGGCACCGTGATCAACCACCCGTGATGGGGAAGGCCCTGGTTCTGTCTTTGTTTGGGGGTAAATAGCTGTGTGGTGTTGAGTGACTGTGATTGGCTTTTCCAGCTCCTTTAACACAAACTACAACCCACTCACGATACAACTTGGGCAGATGTGACTCAGTTGGTGTTTGTTGACTTGCCTCATTTCCTTCCAGCTCTTAAGTTCCAAAGTCTAACAGGGATGATAGATGTGAAGTGCATGACTGTCATCCTAATTTCTGCATGTGTTTATGACCATGTTTGGAGGGGAGGGGGAGGAAAACCAGAGAGCATTTTCAGAAGCCAAAGGTGTTTCCTTGTTGCATTTGGGGGAATGCTGTGCATTTCTGATTGAGTTGTCTCCGTCTGTTTGTGAGTGCCCTTTCGCTTGACCCTCTTGCCCTTCTGGTGGCACCCTTGGTTGTAAGGTGGCTGCTGTATAACGTCCACTCTCAGATTTAATGTGTGACTGTTACCATTGTCTTTGTGTTTAAAGTAACCATAAGAGGAGGTGGTCTGAGCTATGGTAGAGAAAATGGAGTGATCAGAGGAGTAGAGTGCAGTAAAACTCATGGCATTTCGCTTTTCTTATTTCCCCCGCAAGTGGGCGGGCATTAATCCATTCCCACCTTCTAATGTCCTTGGCGTCCAGCTGGCTTTGTGGGGTGTGCAATGGTTTTACTGTACTGCCTCCATCTGTGCTAGGCATTTATACACAGCCACGTGTGCGAGTCAGAGCGTATGTGGTCGTTCCATCGCTCTCGGGGTTAGCTGAATGATCTCTCCACTATCCCTAGATGGCAGAAACCATGGACACAGGTGAAATGGTCAACGGTGCTGCAGAGCAGAGGACGAGCTCCAAAGAGTCCAGTCCCATCCCCTCCCCCACCTCTGACCGCAAGGCCAAGTCTGCCCTTCCGGCCCAGAGTGCTGCCACCCTGCCGGCCAGGACACAGGAGACGCCCGCGGCCCAGATGGAAGGCTTCCTCAATAGGAAGCATGAGTGGGAGGCTCACAATAAGAAAGCCTCAAGCAGGTAAGGGCAGTGCAGGTGGGGATGCTAAGAAGGAGGTCACCTATGCAGAGGTGGCAGGGCTCATGCAGGTTCTTCGGGCAGTAGCTCCTGATCTTTGCATTCTTCGTTGGACCAGCTTTGAGAAACTAGAGTAGAATGCTGCATTGCCAAGAGGAGGAGGACTTGAGTGTGGACAGGACTGGCAGGAAGGGGCCCTGTGGTTCATCCTGAGAAGGTGCCTGCTAGAGTGAGACTGAGGAGTCTTCTCTCCCTTAAGTGAAATCATGTTAGCATAGGACTTCTCTGGATTTATCTTTCAAAGACATTCATCATTTCTCTGAGTCTTGAGATTCATTTTTGCCCAATAGTCCCTAATTTTATTATTTAGCAGGTAAGGAAAGGTACCTCTGAAAGGTATAAAAAGCACCTAGTAAATGACAAAGCTGAGGTGAAACTAATATCTGACTCCAAAGCTCGTATGCTTAGCAGGTAAACCAAATGCCTAGGACTGCCATGTACAGCCATATGTGGCATACACTATGCAAGGGCTCATGCTACATAAGGTCTACCTTTCATATTGTTAATACAAACTAGTGTTCTAATAAATAAACATTTTGATAGTTTGCCATGCCATGCGGGTGGGGGGTAGAGAATGCTACCTCCATCTAATTCCCTGCAAAATACCAGAAGTACTAATAGCCGGGATCTACCCCCTTGTCCGTGACTGAACCACAGAAAGAATGATGCTAAGGCTGGAGGAGACTGCCTGAGAATACTAACCCTGGTGAAAACCTTTGCTGTCAAAGCCAAGAATGCGGTGTGTGTCAGAAGATGGCAGTTTGCCTCTCCCCAAATTCAGAATGCTACAGCCTTCAAAAGCTGCTATTGAATCTCATGTGCTCTTTCCCAGGGTGGGCGGTCGGGGGTGTTGTGTTGTTGTTCAGTGTTAGCACAATTTAGGAAGGCATTTAGTGAGGGGTCACACATCTTGTGTGGAGATTATTTTCATGTCAGATTCTTGGTTCTTTCAACATGTATGAAATGGAGCCTTGATGCTTCTTTCTTTTTGTACTGTACTCAGGTCCTGGCACAATGTTTATTGTGTTATAAATAATCAAGAAATGGGCTTCTATAAGGATGCCAAGACTGCTGCTTCTGGCATCCCCTACCACAGCGAGGTCCCCGTGAGTTTGAAAGAAGCCGTCTGTGAGGTGGCCCTTGATTACAAAAAGAAGAAACATGTGTTCAAGCTAAGGTGAGAGTTGTCTAGCTCATGTTTACCTAGGTGTGCTTATCTTCACCATTTCTCGAGCTGGCACTGTGATCAGTTATTTTCATTTCTACATTCTTAGTCCTCACTAAATTGAAAACCCAGATTGGCACGTAACGTAGTCTGCCAAGGCTGCACCTCCCTGTGTTCAGCAGTGCAGCCAAGCCCAAAGGAAGACGATCCTTCATTTCACAAATATGCTGTTCCCTAGCACTTTGGGTGGACTGTTAACATCTCACAGTGTAAGGGAAGCTTAACCATTTCTCCATCTTCCTGGCTTATGCAGACCCAAGAGTTTGCTTGCTCCAGAGATGGTAAAGTGAGTCATCCCAGAGCCAATGGAGACAGAAAGGAAGTGCTTGAGACTGGCCCTGTCCTCCCTGACTTGCCCCAAGCCTTCTGATCCCAAATGATTCTTCCCTGTGCGACACACCCTCACAGTGCATCCATACTCTGTTCTCCTCATGTTTGGAATTAGGCAAATTGTTATCTTTCTTAAAAAATGTGAAAAGCAGGGTCTGGAGAGAAGGCTCAGTGGTTTCTGCTCTTCCAGAGAACCCAGGTTTGGTTTCCAGCCCCTGCATGGCAACTAACAACCATCTGTAACTCCAGTTCCAGGGGGTTCTACACCCTCTTCTGGCCTCTGCAGGCATTGCATTCAATGTGGTGTACTTATATACATATAGGCAAAACACCCAGACACATAAAATATAAATAAAAATTATTAACGTAAAAGATAAGGCTAGTGAAATGGATCAGTGTGTAAAGATGCTTGCTGCCAAGCCTGATTACCTGAATTCTATCCTTGGAATCCAGATTATGGAAGTCAGTCTCCTGCAAGTTGTCTTCTAACCTCCATATGCATGCCCACACACATACATACCCAATAATAAAACAACAACTTTAAAAAACTTGAGTTGCACTCTCTGTTGCACTGGGATCTGAAAAGTTTGTCTTAGTCTAGATGAAGGACTGCTATGAGGGTGGGGAGATTAAAATTGGTGTAATAATTGGTACGATTTTGCTGGAGAGGTAGCAGCAGATTCTTTGGAACTTAGACACTCAACATTTTATCACAAGAGACCCAGAGAGCCTGGCCCCTTGGCTGTTTTCCTGCCCTTAGCTCTCCTTCCATGCACCTCAGAGTCAGATGAGCAGCGAAGAGCAGTTCCCACTGCTGCACCCTTTGCACCTGCCTCTTAACAGCAGTGGAGCAAGCAGCTGAGCTGTCCCAGCCAGGCACTACTGAGTGTCACATTGATAGCCTCCCACATGTGACTGCTTTCATTTCCAAGCACACATAAGAAGGAAAATCTAGGGGACCCTTTCCCTTTGTTTTTGAAGACTAAATTTGCAAATGTAGGAGAAAAAGTTGTTGTTTTTAAAGTGTTTTCTCTTGAATTTATTTCCAGCCAGTGATAAGAACCCAAGTGGTCCTTGCTATGACAAAGCCACACCTTAGTATGTTTGGGGCTTTTTTGATCCTTCCTTGGATTGAAGTACAAGACTGCCCATGTATGTTGGATTGGTCTGATTGATTCTATGACTTCTTAATGGCCAAAAGTCCATTGCTGTGTCTGTGCAGGTCTCCACGCATGGTTGATGGCATGTGTAGAGCTCCACTGCCTGTTGCTGGTATAAATCCTGTGGCTTATATTCTACACTAGATATGGAAGTTGGAGTATTTTTATTTTTCTGAAGTTGAATTCTTATTCATAAAATTGTAAAATTTTCTGTTTTCTTGAAATTACAGACTGAATGACGGCAACGAGTACCTCTTCCAAGCCAAAGATGACGTAAGTTACTACCAACTAGTTCTCCTCAGTCTTGGGAGTATGCACTTGTCTGTGGCATGTCCAGCTACATTACTGTGTATTTGTGAACAAGGGTCAGTGATGATGTCACTAACACTGGGCTACAAAACAGGAGGGAGAGCTAATACAGCGTTCACTGGATTGACTGGAGTCGGCAGAAGGACCTAGCCTGCTGCCCTTGGTGAGCAAGGCACAGTTAGGTGGCCCTTTCCACCTTGGAGAAGAGACGGTCATCGCAGTGATGGGGCCCCAATTCTACCAAGAGAGACCTTAAAAAGTAAAGGAGGAGGCTAGTTCAGCTGGTAAAGGCACCTACTGCCAAGCCTGATGACCTGAGTCGGATCCCTAGTACCTACATAGTGGAAGGAGAGAACCGACTCCCTTGAGTTGCCCTCTGACCACCACCACCATCACCATACACATACGCACACGCACACGCGCACACACGCACACACGCGCACACACACACACACACACACACCAAAAAATATATAAATGGAAAAGGTATTTTTAAGGGGCGAGAAGGAGAGCATTCTTTATAGAGTAAGACCTGACACCCCGTAACCTGAGATTAGTTCTGGCTCCCATAGTTTTACAGAACTGTATCCCAGAATGATGGCCTGTAGATGCCATAGTACTGAACTCATCTGAGAGGTTGAACCATGTCCACTTTCTGGTACTGAGAAAGCAAAGGTGCATTTAGGGACAGTGCTTCAAAGTACTCTGCTCAACCATAGTTAGATACCTTCCAAACCTGTCAGGCCTGGGTAGTCTCATACAGGTGGACCCAAACCTGGCTCACACCTCTTGGTTAAATCTTACCTGTGTCCCCTCTCCTGTTCAGGAGGAAATGAACACATGGATCCAGGCTATCTCCTCTGCCATCTCCTCTGACAAATACGACATGTCTGCCAGCACCCAGAGTACTCCAGCATCCAGCCGGGCACAGACCTTACCCACCAGCGTTGTCACCATCACCAGCGAGTCCAGTCCCGGCAAGAGAGAGAAAGACAAAGAGAAAGACAAAGAGAAGCGGTTCAGCCTTTTTGGCAAAAAGAAGTGAACATCCCTCGTGTCCTGCCCTTCTCTGACCTTTTCAGTGAGAGTCCAGCATGCAAGCTCAGACCAACACATTACTCTGTGCCTAATGTTCCTCCATGTGGTTGGTTTTTTGTTTTTGGGGTTTTTTTTTTTTTTCCTTTTTTTTAAAAAAAAATGTTTAATTTATAGAGAATTTCTGAGGGGTGGGGTGGGGACACATCTAAACACTTTATCTCCCAAGTTACAAAAGTTTGAGGTGCAGAGGGAAGGCCAGATTTTTTTAATGAAATTATATAGATTAGATCTCAATATTTAAATGTTCCTCAATTTTGTGAGGCTGTGTTGGAAATAACCCGCCTCTAATGCTGTTGGTTTGCAAGGCAGCGGTGCTTAAACAATATTTCCTGTGCTCTCCAGAGACAAAGCATACCGATTCCTGACACCATTCTCCATTCACTTCCAGGGGTCACCCTGAGTCTTGACTATTAGAAGTGCCCATGATGGGTCTAACCTTTATTAAGCAGACCATGTCTTCTGATCTCGCTGCAGCCACAGTGCAGCACCATGGTAAATCTCCAGGCCAAACCATTTGTATCTGGCATCACTTACTAACACTCGACATGCGGCTTTTCTGCATCAACTGCAATGACAGTTCAGAATGTCGGTATGCAAGAAGGATAGAAAACTGATACTGTTTTAAATAATCTGTAATTTCAATCTTTTTTTTTCTGAAATACATTATATTGTATGTTTGAGATAATTCTAGTACAAAGTATAATAAAACTAGATGTATAATAAACCCTTTAAATCATTGGTAAGTGTACAAGTGAAATTGAAGCATTTACTGGACAAAGTAATGTTACTCTAATGGTTACTTGCTCGTGCGTTGCCACACTGTTATAATTTGCTTCATTACCTTGCTATTTGATACATAGTGTGCATTTCTCTGTCACCGTAACTATTGTAATAACAAATTTTCATCTTACTGCACAATCAAAATGGCATTGATAGGAATGAACTCCAGAGGCTGGGCCTGAACAGGGAGTGGTTGCTCAGGCCTGGTCCATCGTACGACCTGTACCTCCAACTTTTGCCCTATCTGTTAAATATACGCTATGTCATTAAATGCTTTTAAATCTATCTCAGTAACTAATGGTTGTTTGTCCTCGCCTGTGCACACATGCTAACTAAGGAGTTTGTAAAGGAAGAAAGAGCAAACAGAAAGCATTATGTGGCAAGTCTGGGTTCCTCTGTCACATTTTGTATGTATATGGTGCACCAGCTTTGAAATCTGCAGCAAACAGAAGAATGGGTGGGAGAGTTGAGTGGTAACATACAGATTTCATCTGTTATTTGTGATGAAGTTATCAGAGAGCTTGCTATCTGTAACCCTGAGCCCTGACACAGGGGTGGATAAATCTCTTCTGAAAAAGAGCCAGGGGTGGTAAATGTTGTATACTTTGCAAGACTGAATGGCCCTGTTGCTCCACTCTTATAGAACGAAGGCCATCCATGGTAATATGCAAACCAATAATCGTGGCTATGTTCCAGTAAAACTGTATCAAGGGAAACATTTAAATTTCATATATATATATATCTTAAATTTTTTTAAATTTACTTTTATTTATGTACATGTGTATTTGTGTTGAGTGTATGCTGTGCATATGTGGGTGCCTGCAGAGGCCAGAAGAGGGCATCAGATCCTGTGGAGCTGGAGTTACAGGTGATTGTGAGTTACCAAAAGTAGATGCTGGGAGCTGAACTGAGAGCCTCTGGAAGAGCAGGAAGTGCTCTTAACCACTGTGCCATCTCTCCAGCCCTATGTTATAATTTTTGATACAACCCAAGCAATGGTTTGGAAGCTTTCTCCCATCTGGAATGCCAAGTTGTTCCAGCTCATCTAATGCATTTCTTGTCTCTGGACCTGAAATCAGCTAGTTGTTTAAGAAATGCTGGTTTCCTCAAGTGGGAAATAGTCTTCCAAGCAAGACCCGTTTTGAGTATGAAGAATGCCCATTGCCACAGTGTTAGTACTTGTTTCTAGGACTTATCTTAGCTAAAGAAAAAAGTAGCTTGAGTTTATATTCAAATTCAGAACTGCAGGACTTTTTTTCCTTACCATTTTCTGTGTAAATTTAAGGGGAGAGAGGGAGAACACTTTTTAGGGTAAGAACTGATGCCTCATAGCCTGAGATTAGTCTTCTAGCTCATGTAGGTCTACCAGGACTATATCCCTACGGAGGAGGCATAAAATTAGAATATCCTGTAGTTATTTGCTTTATCCCATATTATATACATAAGTTCAGGATAACAACATAAATACTGCTACCAACATAGCTACTGACAACTGGTTGGTTGGTTGGTTGGTTGGTGGCAGGGTTTCATTGTGTGGCCCAGGCTGTTCTGGTCTGAAGTGCTCCTCTACTTCAACCTCCACTCCAAAGTGCTAAGACTACACAAGCCCATGCCACCAAACCCAGCTATTATATTTCTTAAGCTTTCTTATGTTGCATTGCTTGTAGATTTGCATGCAGTTTTAAGAAATACAGTCCCCTTTACCCACTTTTCCCCAATGGTAACTTCTTGTAAAGTGCTTTCATGACATTACATCTAGCACGTGGTCATTGAGAGGCACAGAGCAGCATCATTACCACAGAGATCCTCCTGCTCTCTCCCCTACTTCCCACCTCTACCTGCCCTTTAATGCTCTGACAACTGCGAGTCTTCTCTATTGCTTAAAATGTTCTGAATGGAAGCATATAGGCTATAGCTCAAGGGTTAGCTTTCCTTCTCTCTAGAGAGTCATCTAAGTAATTCAGACTGTCAGGTAGTCTGCATTCGCCCCGTTAGCCTCATCTCCAGGTGATTTTTACTGCATCTGTAAGTTGCTCAACAAACAGCATCCCTGGTACCACCCTTGCTCCCCCACTCCCTCCTCTCGTTCCTCTTCCCCCTTCTCCCACCCCCACCAGGCTGAAGTAGAAATCAGTGTGCAAACCTAAGGGGGAACCTGAGCCCTGCAGTGGGGTGCTGCTAAGTTGTGGGGTTCTGCTAAGATGAGTTTGCTACAGTGTGGTCCCTTGGTACATGCAGGAGTGTCTGGAGTTGATCTAGCGGCTCCCATTGCTGTGGGTCTCTCCCTTGGCAGGGGTGTAAGGTAGTTTCTTCTTGAGCCCCTGCCTCTCCTTCCTTCAGCCAATTCTCAGAGTTAAGCACTTAAATAAATGCGTGCTTTAAAGTTTTTCAAGGTTTAACTTAAGTCAGGCAAAGGACTGGAAAGATGGCTCAGCAGTTAAGAGCACTGGCTGCTCTTACAGAGGACCCAGGTTAAGTTCCTAGCACCCACAGAGACTAACAACCATCTATAACTTCAGTTCCATGGGATCTGACACCCTCTTCTGGCCTCCAAGGGCATTGCATGTAAATGCTGTGCTTACATACATACAAGCAGAACACTCCAAATAACAAAATTCTTTTTGAAAAGAATACAAGCTACCCACCCTAGAAAAAAAGGGAGTTTTCAACTTGTAAAGGACAGATTCCACTGGCCTGGCTATAAGAAAGAGTGCTGCATTGTTCTTGGAGCTTTGACTTTTTCCAGAAGGCCAGCCTTTTAAAAGGAGGATTTCAGAAAGGGGGATTCGACTTGGTGATCTTTTGTGTGCATGCGTTGGTTGGTCGGTTGGTTGGTTGGTTGGTCGGTTGGTTGGTCGGTTGGTTGGTCGGTTGGTTGGTCGGTCGGTTGGTTGGTTGGTTGGCTGGTTGGTTGATTTGGCCTGGGATTGATTACAGGCCTGTGCGACTACACCCAGCTTCCTTTGATTTAAACTAAGGGCCCAAGCTGTCTGTCTGTCTAGGGTATTTTCATTCAAGGAGGAGGTATCACCAGTCCCAGATACTGAACAACCAGGCTCATAATCTGAGGGTGATTTGGTAGGCTTCATACTGCCCCAAAATAACACTTTATTTTGACTCTTCTCTGCAGAGGAGCTTGGTAGAACAGCTTCCCAGAGGATGCTGGGTTTCCTAAGGCTCCTAGGGTTGGTGCTTGACATGCCTTTCTTGTAGTCTCTCTTTCAAACCTATCAGGGTTTGTTTTTTCTACAGTCAAAACAATAAGAAGACCACTAGGCACAAGGGCTCTTAATTGGGAACCGAAGGGCTTCCCCAGTCTCCCTTGCTTGCTCTACACCCACGAGGCCTGTGCTTGCACTTGGTGAGTCCTGGTTTATTGTGTTCCTGTTCCAGCACAGATGTCTTGGAGGGCAGCCATGTTTGGGGCACAAGAGGCAAGTGGGCTCGTGAAAGTTTCCACTTGGCCTTCACTGGTCTCTTAAAGACATAACACTTTGGAGTCCCATTGTGTCAGGAGTGGGAAGGGAGGGGATGGAATGCTAGCAGTTTCCTGCCACCATTCTTTAAAGGGAAAGCATTTTCTCTTACGTAAACCCACTGGGACTTTCTCCATGGGTGGGGCATCCTGCATTCCAGAGCTTGGGTTGGGCGGAACCTGGACACTGGACACTTTCTGCAAGGCAGAGGCCAAGTACACAGCTTGTCCCCTTTGGGGAATCGACTCAGCTTTCAGTCACCATTTTAGACTGTTGGTGAATTATTTCCATTGTTCAGCAAGCTTAATTTTAGGATGGAAACAGTGTTTTAATCTCCTATCCAGGGTCTTTATTAGAGGGGACTTAACGACAGTGAAAATGGCATAGTGTATGTTGTGTCTAAACCAGTACTTGGTGCGCAAACCAAGCCCTTTCTCTCTGCCAACTGTTAAACATGCCTGCCACATCTTTCCTCGTGCGTTTTAGAGCCTTGTTGCATGCACATGTGATTTCATTACAGTGTCTGGTTTATGCCTTCTGCTCTTAGAGGAAAGAACTTGGGCTTTGAGGTAAGTCTGGCTGAACTGTGGGGTTTTTTCCCTGACAGAGCCATAACAAATACGCCCCTCATCATCTCTACCAAGCACACTAGCCACTCTGGAAAACAGTGCTCAGGGAGTTTTTGGTTTGTTTAATTTTTATTTAATTTTTATGTGTCTGCATGTCCTTGATAACTGCATTGTTATACAGTATTGTAACTGTAAAAGCTCATTCGATCTCTTATACACTGAAGCATGTTGTTAAGGACTTGAATCCATTGTACCTGGGCCATAGTCACTCATACTTGGCTCAGATTAATTTCCTTCTTACTGCCTTCAGAGCAACATTTGTGTCTTGCATTGACCCCAGAAATGGTGTTCTATTCTCTCCAGTCTGTCTTAGCCCACTGCTAAAAGTCAAAATCCCAGCCTCCATGCTTGAGAACTTTTTGTTAAGAAAAAAAAATTTTCATTTTTATTTTGTGTATGAGTGTTTCACCTGCCTGAATGAATATAGGTGCACCCATGTCATGCGATGCCCACAGAGGTCAGAAGAAGGCATCAGATCTCCTGGAACTGGAATTATGAATGGTTGTCAGCTGCTATGTGGGTGCTGGGACTTGAACCTGGGTCCTCTGCAATAGCAGCCAGTGCACTCTAACTGCTGAGCTATCTCTCCAGCCCCACTCCAGGAGATTTAATGCCAGGCCCCTTACATGTGCTTCAGCTTCACTCTTCACCTTTGGAAGAGGCTGGAATTTAGCCATGAACACGTCTCTAAAACAGTTCTGTCTACCTGATGGTATTTTGCTGGTAAAGCACATTTGCCAGCATACCCAAGGCTGCCCTCTGGCATTGCAAATCTTGATAATGATCTTCATTTTCATTTTCCTACCAAAATATTTCTTTGAGCCATACCTGGCTTAGGAGAACAGACAGGCTTACTAAGTAGGAAGGGTCTCTAGGGACCCTGCCTGGCTGGCTGTCTGCAAGAGCTCCCTGTTTGAGCTAGTGTTGGAGGGATGCTTTAGACACTGATGCAGGTCGGCAGGGGAAGGAGCTGGGGTTGGGATGCTATAAATTTACACATTTCAGGCTGGAGTGATGGCTGAATGGGTAAGAGCTTACTACCTTTGCAGAGGGCCTCGGTTCAGTTCCCAGTACCCATGCTGGGCAGCTCACAACCCTCTAGTTCTAGGGGATCTGGCATTTTATTCTGGCCTCAAAAAAGCATCAGGCATACATATGGTACACATATATACATGCAGTCACACACATGAAAATAAATCTTAAATTCATAAATTAACCAAATGCCTGCCAAAGAAATAGAAAAAAAAGTTTTAAGAAAACAATGAAAGCAAATTTCTTTTAATGAGAACTCAGAATTAAACTTCCAAGGGAACTGAACGCCATAGTTCCATTCAGGAACTTGATACAAAATATTTAGTTTGAACTGCTTCACCATGTGTTGGGGATAAATTGCAAATGGAATAATTTAGTATGGTTTGTAGTTATTTTGATGACCATCTCACCTTGATACTTTCCCGTAACCACTCTGCTGATCCCCGCCTCACCCACAGGCTCTTCCTGCAGATCCTCCTCTCAATCCGTACTGCTGTTGTTGCTGATACAAGGAACAGAATTTTTAAAAAATTTATCAGTGTTTTGCCTGCAAATATATAGGTGCAGCCATGTCATGAAATGCCCTCAGAGGCCAGAAGAAGGCATTGGATCCCCTGGAACTGGAGTTACACATAGTTGTTCTCCACCATGTGGCTTCTGAGAATCAAACCCAGGTCCTCTGGAAGAGCAGCCAGTGCTCTTAACCACTGAGCCACCTCTCCAGCCCAGAACAGAATTATTTTGAAGTCAGACCCTCCAAAATGTGCTATCTGTTCCTTGAGGAAGTCCTCATGCCTCAATGAATGCATTGTGGCCAAGAACTGATCCAGTATGTGTACCACCCTGCAGCAGGATGCAGTTTCCTCCTCTCAGCGCCGTTTTTCACAATCTTCATCCCTGACAAAAGATAAAATAACCCAAAGCATTAATGCCTTAAAGGCAAAGGATATCCTTAGATAGATGGATGACCAGGCTGGGAATGCCCCTCAGGGTTCAGGGGAACAGGGGGAAGCTATTAGCTCAAGTGTGAGGCTTAGTGGGAGGGCATTGCCCTAGTTTAGAGGGGAGAAGATACCATGTCTGACATTCCTTGGAAGGGGAAGAATTTAAATGTCAAGAGAAAACAGTTTGCACAGATGAGTCTATCCTTTTTAATTGTGGCTCTTGACATTCCTATCGTTTATCACAGCTGGCTCCAGGAGAGACATAGAGGGAGGAGCACCCTGCCCTGAGAACATAACCAGATGACACCCTCCCCATCTCAGGTCCTTGGGGCACTAGAATTGGTGGAGGGTCTGTATATGTCCCATTGTAAGACGTCTGTGTGACACTCAGAGGTCAACCAAGAGGAGTGCTATTACCAAGCTGCTGGGACTATGTTGACATTTTCAGGCACTTACTGCTACTGTGTGTTATCAGGAGCTTCCCTGATCTGCTTATTTAAGTCATTTCACTCATGTGACCTCCCAGTGACCCTGGAGGGTGGAATTTGCAGTCACTGAGATATGCTGGTCCAGACTGAGCAGCATTGCCACCACAAAGTGGGAGACAGAGCCAAGCCAGAGCTGGTATACTAAGACCAGGTCTGACACTTTGACAAGGCCTTCCTGAACTTGTGACTGGTCTGTGCTGCTGTCTCATCTCCATTCAGCTGTGCTGTCTGGAGCTTGGAAGAAGGATGCTTGTCCAGGTTCTCACTGGCATCCTGCTGGGCAAGTTCTGTGTCTGTGTTGGAATGGATGTGAACATTCCATACAGGAAAAGAGAGAAGGGCTTGGCTGTGGTGGCTAAGCATCACATTTTGTGCATCCTGGGGTCACATATTTATTCCCACATTGCTATGAAATGCTTCCCAGGATCTGATGTAGATGAAGCTGAGTAGTAGGCAGGAAGAGCAGTCTTCAGGAGACGGGAATGGCTGGTAAAGCCAATAAGGAAAAAACTGGATCATGATCTGGATCTGACTTTTTTTGTTGTTGTTTTCTGTATCTGACATAAAATTTACATGTGACATATAAGAGGATTGTTGTTTAAAATTAAAATAAGAGCATTGTTTGGACTAATGGAGTAAAAGTAATAGATGAAGGAAATCATTAAAAAACATGATTAATGAAAGGAAATATAACAAATTCAAACTAAAATCACTATTTCATCATTTAGGAATATGCCAAGTGAAATAGTAAATATTAGAAACCATTAAAATATTCAATTTTAAGAGTTTAAAGTCCACATGGATGAATTCTCAGTGGAAGTGGGCACATGTGAATCTAAAAGTTCATATCCTTGAGTTCATAGCAC